>NC_136493.1:58670103-58762603 GCF_053919585.1 Euprymna scolopes | reverse complement strand
AAATAACAATTATAAACAGAACGACTCATAGAAATCTTTCTATATTCTTTTTACATTTTAATATAATTTCATAGATATGTTTCCGTTATGTCACAAAACTATTTTCTTTACGTCAGAAGTGTAACGCTCATAAGTTAATTCCATAGCTAATCTAACATACTGACCCAACGCTTCACGGGTAGTCTATGACTTAGTATTACCGAGATTATTATTATAAATAGTGATGTTTTATTTATTTAGTGATTTATTCCCCAACTACTCAACAACTACATTTTTGAGAATTTAATATCTATTTATATGCCTTATTATTCATATCTCAAATTGCCTTCGTTTCGTATAATTTTTTATTTACATGTACTGAAATATTTGTATTTCCTTTTTTACCTGCTATTTTTAAAGTAAATAATAAATTTAAATGTTTATTTAAATATGTCGAGTTAATATTTACTTGCACCTAATTCTGGTTATGTAATTTATTTAAGTGTTAAACCGATCATTTTAATCTTTATATAAATGTAAGCATGATATCCTTACTTTTTTTAATTTTTACTATTTCCGTATCGTTCAGTATATCGTAATAGTGTAATGGGCATAACTCGATTTGGGTCACGTTTATCGATTCATGTTTTTGCAAAAATATTTACCTATGATCGATTGCAAAAATATTATACTTGTGATCGATTGCAAAAATATTACACCTATGATCGATTTTGAAAATCGGTTATCATGAAGCGTAATTAATAGAGTCACTTACTATTGACTTTGATTTTATTGGTATATGAACATTATAGAAAATTTTTAAGTTTACAAAATAAAAAAAACAGATTGCAAAAAAGTGTTAATAATAATAATAATAATAATAATAATAATAATAATATATATGTGTATATATATATATATATATATATAATAGTTGTATGCTTTATTTTTATTGATGCAGATCGACTTACACCCGTGTGTCTTATTGTTATTCAATGAGAGACAGAATCGGTGTATAGTACGTTTATTATACAAAGGTTATTATTGGTTAGATATGTTCATACATGTTTTAATGTAATCTAATTTAGAGACAACCACATTTTCATACAAAAAAAATGTTGAGCCACTTTTTCGATCTGATAAGTTTTGTCTCTGTAAATTGAAATTCCACTGAAACATATATGAACATAATGAACCGATGGTCTTTGTATAATAAATACATTATATATATAGAAATATATACAGAGAGAGCTATATATATATATATATATATATATATATATATATATATATATATATATATAGAGAGAGAGAGAGAGATAGATATAATATAGATATATATAATATATATATATATATAATATATATATAAAGAAAATGAGCATACTGTGAATGTATAGAAGTGAAAAGAAAACAGATTTCAGAAAACCACGAGAAAATAACAGCTTGATTGAAAAGATATGTTGATAAATTTTGTGCTTATCTACATTCATATGTGATTATTTGTAATTATTTTATAGATTTAAAATCTTTTCTATTTGTGTTCTCTTTTCACATGATTCTTTATTCCACACGACAGTTTTGTAGCTTTATTTACTTCTATCTATACAAAACTATTCAACTCCACAAATATTGCTTAGTTTTTTCTTCCTTCCAGTCATGCGAGACAATGGATACCTCGTGCGATAACGGATGTATTAGAATCACTGCGAAAGCACAGAATGCGCAATGATAACCGTGCCTTTCCAAGATAGCGGAAATGTCCACGACTCGAATCTATAAAAGGATATGCAGAATTAATCTACTCTGATTTTTCACCTATACAAGTTTTCCAAGCAAGGGTGTGTCGTCGAGTTTAACAAATGTATAATTTATCTTCAAAAGAATATACAAACACACATATATATACATATATATATATTTGTATTATGTATGTCTATGTATACACACACATACATGTGTATGTGTGTGTGTTTGTGTGTGTGTATCTGTGTTTTTTATAAGGTGAGACATTCCGCTTACAAAGTTATGGTTTGAATAACATACGGCAGTCGTAAAATCCAGATATGAAACTGACGTAACAAAGTTGGAAATTGAAATGATGAAAATTGCCAGGAAATCCTTAATCAGATATAACGGTGAATTGTGGACAAGAAAAGATAGAGAGGGCTATTTCTACATCACAACGGGTGCCCCAGACTCCTGGTAGATTACTGACTTGGTTGGTCTTTACTTACTAAAGGACATAGACAAGAAAATTCCAGGTTTAACTTTACAGGGATGACGCACTTTTCATAGTTAATTCTAGCGATCGTATTACGAAAAAATCAAGAAAAAACATCAGAAGATTTTTTCAGGAATTTGGATTAGAGATAACAATGGACAGCAAAATTCCAGGGAAACTGTACAGGGATGACGCACTTTTCATAGTTAATTCTAGCGATCGTATTACGAAAAAATCAAGAAAAAACATCAGAAGATTTTTTCAGGAATTTGGATTAGAGATAACAATGGACAGCAATTACAAGATAGTTAACTTTCTAGACGTTACCCTTAACTTAAAAGATAACACATACGAACCTTATCACAAACCTAACCAGAAAACATTCTACATAGATAACCGATCGAACCATCCGAAATGTATGGAGAAGGCGCTGATCCTCTACATTTCTGAAAAGAGTTTCAGAACTTTCTAAGATTGAGAGTCTTTTTGAAAAAAACAAGGAATACTACAATGATGCCATTAGGAGATCGGGATATAACGGAAAAATTGAATATAATAGGACCAATAATAGTAAGAACCACACCCATAACTGCACAATCTCGTATAAAATGGCAATGAATGCTAGAAAAAAAAAACAAAGATCAATAAAAGAAAAGTTGAAAATGATCAAAGAAATAACGGTTGGGGTAATAATAACAGCAGAACATATAGAAATGAGGGTGGTACCATTAATAAGAGAAATATACGCGAGAGACAGGTTGGGTTCAATCCACTATTCAGCGGACAATATCAAAAATAACATACCTGGGGAATTCTATAGAATAATAGACCAAAACTTCCTCCCGGATAATAAATTAAGCAAAGTAATAAATAGAAACTCTGTAAAATTATCTTTTTCAACGTCCAGCAACTTAACTAACACTATAATCAGCTCCAACAATAGAAAAATCGGCAAAATAAGGAACAATAACGAATTAGCATCAAACGAAAGTATCTTAGACGGAAAATGTAATTGTAGAATACCTGGGTATTGTCTGTTGAATGAGAAATGTCTAACCTAGGAAACAGTGTATAAATGCGAGATAAAAACCGATAACACTAAGAAGACTTATCTGGGACCAACGGGAACAGTGTTTAAGGACAGATATAGAAAGCACGTAGTATCCTTTTAAAAGCATCCTTTAAAAAGGAACCTGGGGTAGAAACTAATAGGGATGGCGTTAACGATAGCAGGGGGTGGATACAAGAATCAACATTAAACATAAAAACAAAAAGAGGAATACAACTGCATTAGGTGATTGGGTTAGGAAACTTAATAGAAATAATGAGGATTTTGAATTAAAACAAAGAAGAAACTTTGTACAGCCTGATTGACTTAAAAACAACTTTTAAAATCGGATATTTTCAAGCCTTATTCGAATGCATAATAATTTATTTCATTTATATAATACTATATTTAACTTCATTCCTCTTCTAATAGGTACTATATTACACATGCTTAAATTCTCCTTCAAATGGCCTGATCAAAAAACGGGTCAAGTTTAAATTTCTTTTAAATAGTCTAAAGATACCTACTTTATATAAATTTTAATTATCCTCGTCGAGATTTTTTCAAAGACACTAAGCCATCTGATAAAATAAAAACAATTCCGGTGTCATTATTTCAGTAGTTATAGAATCAACTGGATTCATGAAAAAGAATTTCAATGCATACATGGCAAATAAACCCGGTGAAACAAATGCAAAAGAGACATTGAAATTGAGCAAACTCTAAGAAAATTGACACTGCAGTACAAATACATCATGATTTAAACAACTACGAAACGACAAAAAATTGGCGAAACTTACGGTGTAGATACAACTTGTGAGCCATAGTGATTCTGTTGACATAATTTTTGGAGTGAATGATGAATACGCCCAGGAATATAAACTTTAGATGATGTTGTCATTTATGAAGCAGTTTGAATAAAATATGGTTGACTTCAACATACTAATATATATTTAAATGAATAAATTCGAATGTTTTTTACCTATTCTCACAATTTTTAACCTAGATCAGTTTGTGCTTATTAAATTTTATCATGGAACACAAAGTTTTTAAATACATATGTAATGCACATACCTCTTTTCGTCTTTAGTTTATCAACAGCTTTGAAAAAAAATGAATACAGGGTGACCCCCTCCCCCCCAAAAAAAACAATAGCTAAATGGAGGCCATCTAGAACATATGCTGTAGAACGGAGAAAAAAAGGCCAAATACCCTTGTGGTATGATGTGATATTTTAAATATAATAAACTAGTTATAACCAAAGTTTCATTTCATTCGGGTAAAACACTAAGAAACGGGGCCTAATTAGAGTTGGGGCCCGTGTTTTTTTTTTTTTTTGTATACTGTAATATGTAGCTGTAATATTGCGATGATTTAAATATATATGTATGTATGTATGTATGTATGTATGTATGTATGCATGTATGTATGTGTGAGTCCCTTTAAGAAACTTGTTTTTATCGTTGATTACACTCAGTTGAAAGTCGGTCAATTTGGCTCTTATGTACAGATCATCATATAACGATTAGATCACGCTAGCAGACGTTAAAAAAATGAAACAGTATTTCTCACAGTTAACGGTGGAGCTAGAGATGGCTTCTGTTGCTGGGTTCGTATCTATTGACCGGTGTCAATCGTCACACCCTGCACTGATGATTCTCCAAAAAATTAAACACTAGTGTGTGTAGGTATTTAATAATTATTATAGTAAATAATTGTCAGCCCCTTTAAAAAACTCGTTTCTAATCGTTGAGCTTAAATAAAGTCGGTCTACTTAGCTCTTATCCGCAAATCATCATATAATGATTAGATAACTCTGAAAGCCGTAAAAAATACAGTAAAAATATATTTTACTTTCAACAGAATTCCTCGCGCTTTACGGTGGCTGACTGGATTAGGTCCTTGCTAATGGAGGGGAAAATGGCTTCCGTTGTCGGTTTCGAATATACTGACCGATGTTACTTGTGACACCCTACACTGATGATTCCCGAAAGAAGTAAACTGAAAAAGAAGTGTCTGTAGGCATTTAATAATTATAATAGTAAATTATTATATATATATATATATATATATATATATATATATATATATATATATATATACATAGGGAGAGAGAGATGTTATTTTTTGGCGATATTTTCTGAATGAATTCAATTAATTAGGACAGTGCATTTTTACCTAAATGCGATTTAGGAATAAGTTTCCCTTTAACCAATTTGGTACCCGCATATGGGGAGCGGCTTATATATCTTTTTTAAATATAATATTTTAAGAACAACATATATATATATATATGTATATATATATATATATATATATATATATATATATATATATATATAGAGAGAGAGAGAGAGAGGAAGTCTCGAAATAAAGACGAAACGTTGGTGAACACATAATACGGTTTGTTCCTTTTTATTTTCTCTCTCTCTATATATATATACACAGTATTCTCGTTTATGGTAAAGCATATCGTTACACAGCATACTGCTAATGCATTGTTATACCGGCCTTTCTATGCATAAGAGAAATTACACCGGTTCGCACTATATATATTCTACCAGTAATGTCTACACCGGTGAGAAGAAGCGACAGTACTCCACTGCCTAGCTTAGCGCTAGTTAGTTATACCCGGATTCCTTCTTTGTACCTGTGATGTTAATACAATTCATTTGGTAAACCAACCTCGACTGTATGTTCTTCTTTTACTATTGTCTTACGACACAACAGTTATGAACTTTGATTATAACTAAAATACCATAAAACAATGTTATTTTTTATGGTGAAACATTTTTAATAAATAAAATAATAATGATTTAATTTATTATTACATTATAATTCTATGAAAGAGTGGATCATAATGCCTGTTCTGTTTCATTGGTTGAATTCCGTTTCAACGATATAATGTATAGGCAAATAGATGGCTTGGCAATGGGCTCGGTTCTTGGACCAATAATCGCGAATATATTTGTGGGGTTCTATGAAAAACTATTGTTATCTGAACCCATAAAACAGCTACTCTACCTTCGATATGTAGATGATACATTTAGCCTGTTTTATAATCAAACAGAGGCAAAAAAATATTCATTTTATTCAACAAATTAAAGTATATTTATGAGGGTGAAAGCAATTCTAATTTAGCTTTCCTTGATGTATTGATAACGAAAACTCCATTAAATTATCTGACATCAATTTACCGTAAACCAACGTTTACTGGTATGTATACAAGGTGGGATTCATTTTGCCCTAACAAACGAAAGTATAATTTGATTTGGGGCTTAACAAATCGTGCCCTTATGATTGGTTCACAATCCACATTGGATGAAGAGCTAAAAGTGATTACTAATACTTTGTCCAATAATGGGCACCCTCTTGATATGATGAACTCTGTCATAAAAAGGAAAATAAATCTATTTCTCCCAAATAAAATCTAAGATGGCGGTTAAATGTTCAATTTACATTCGTTTACCTTGGTTAGGGATAGTAAGTGAAAATTTCACCAAATAGATTTGCTCATCTGTGAAACATTGCTATTTTGCGTGTGGTGTTTGCGACAAAATCATTATTGCCATATGCTCGAAAGATGTTATGCCCCACATCATATGAATAATGTTACTTATCAATTTAAGTGTAGTTGCAGTACCAACTACGTGGGCACAACAACTCTCAGGTTAGATGGTCGCGTTCACAAACATGTACCTGGTAAAATCCGGAATGAAATCTACTAACCAACGGACAATTTCAGCAATACGTATGGTTTCGCTATAACGGAGCATTTGCTTAAAACCCCGCGATGTGCAATGATTTTCATCAGTTACTCATTTTCTATCCTGAGTCATGCTCACTCGTTATTTTAGTTGAAGGTCTTGAAGACTATTCATGTCCAATGTAGGAGACTTTCTGTCTGTAAGCAGAAGGATTGTCTTTAAGGTTTGGACGTGATTTAACTTTAAGGCGTTTACCCCCATATTATAACGATAGATTTATTGTAGTCGTTCCTCTCGTTTTGTTTCCTTTCCCCCCGATAATTTTATTTTATTTTAGTCGCTCCCTATGTTTAAGTACGTTTCCCTATAATGGTTTTTGAAAACTTTTTTTTAAATATTTGCACCCGGTCCTTCTTTTTATTATGGATACAAAAACACTCAGTCTTCCTTTTGTCATAGCTATAATATATGTATGTATACGTATATATATATATATATATATATATATATATATATATATATATATATATATATATATATATTTATATATGTATGTATGTATTTATACTTCACTCCTAAACTAATAACATATTAATATTTTTGATTTTTTAACCATTAAATGTTGATAATATTTGTTTTCATTCAGTTGAGTCATTTTTTTTTACAAGGTGGTCAACACTTATCAATGGTTATTGTGTGTACAGTACGTTAGTATTGGAGATTTGATAAAGTGATTAAGGGGGCGGTTCATCGGGAATTTATTTATGTTGGATTTGAAGAAACAGGCAAACAGAACAGAGTTCCACAGGCGTGCACTTTTAAGAAAGAAGCATTGTTCATGGAATCTACGTTTTAGTTTTGGCACAGATAAAGAGTGGGGAAAGTTTTTAACAGTGGTTTCAGCTAGACGGGTGTTTTCGTGAAAGATTGGCGAAGGGGGGCCAGAGATTGGATCTCAGACGAGCACTTGCCATGAAAGTAACGACAAAACAAAGACAGGCTCGAAACGTCTCCCTGTGGGAGAGTGTTTACAGGGAAGGAAAAAGGCATCCCCCGCTAAGCGACGAAGCCTATTTTGTACTCTGTCAAGGCAGAATAGACGATTTTTCGCAACTCCTCCCCAGATGTGTCAGCAGTATTCCATCCTTGGACGTACTTGGCTTTTATATAGATAAAGGATTGCATCAGTAGTGAGACATCTTCTGAAGCGGTAGAAGTATCCTAGAAATTTTCAAGGGACCTTGGCAACTGACTTGATGTACGTGTTCCATTTCAGGTCAGGAGTAAAGGCCAAGCTCAGAAGCTTATCAAATAGAGATTCCCCTAGACGAGAGCAATCCATTTCAATTGATGTCAGATGGGGGTCAGTAAATCGAAAGATGAAGGGATATTTACTATTCAGATGGGTCAGTTTTATATGACATTAAAATAAGATCTCGATTGTTCCAAAAATTCCAGGTTATATGAAGTATTTAAAAAAGATTGTACATACACACACACACACATATATATATATATGCATATATATATATATATATATATATATATATATATATATATATATATATATATATAGTGCAAAATTTTTGTTGAAAATTGAAAGATTCACGTTTTCTTTTTATAACCGTTTATTTCCTGGATTTTTTCCATTACACCTGTTTCATTAATGAGTTGGCAATTTTACGATTTATGTTTCCATAAAAATATCCTTCCCCCCACCAACTTCTTCAGATGTTTATCCATTATTTTTTTTACAACAGAAGGTATATTTTTAACATGCTGGGCATCGTATTCGGGTAAAAGGATTTCCAAAGCCAAGCTTCCTCACTTCCTCTATATTTTGGGTTATGTAAAGATAGTTTTCCGTTTTAACCCGTACTTTCGTATTTTTATTTATAAATTATTTATTGTTGTTTAAATTTTCCCTTTTTCTATGGTTTTTTTCCAATTATCATATAATTTTATATAATGGTATTCCTATATTTATTCGTGTTTATTTTAATATGTGTTTTGCTTGGTGTTTGAATTCGTATTATATTACCCGATGTAGGGGATTCCACTCTCGCGCTATCCTTTTTATATCTAAGATTACCTCGCTTGCATTTTTCCTAATCTGCTCTAATGCGTAAAATGAAATATCTGTTTCTGTGCAAACACCCGTGGCTTACATCTAGTCGTTTGTTTAATCATGTTTCTTTTGATATTAGTATATGGTAATATTTTATACATAGGTTACATCTTTTCGATTGGCTTGGTTTATATTTCCCCCTTATCAATTATTGACCAGCTTAATTTATATTCAGTTTTATTTTCCTTTAATTCCTTAATCTATACTGCTAAGGTGGTTTAGTTTTTCTTTGTTTTTTCCCGGTTGTTTTCATTATTACTATTGGTTCTGTTTCTATTTTCGTTATAGTAGTTGTGGTTGTCACTATTGTTATGATCCTTTCTACCGTTGTTTTCATTTTTATTCATATTGTTGTTCTTTTCGTTATTTGTGGTGTTCTTGGCTTTCTCAGATTCATTTTTAAACGATGCTAGATGATTACAATATCTGTCCTTAAAGCAAGTTCCGGTGCTCCCCAGATATACTTTAGTTTCATTATTTGTTATAACTTCACATTTGTATACTACGTTTGAACTTAAACAGTTCCCCGACAGTTACATTTTTTTACATTGTTAGATTCATTTTCTGTCCAATCTCTGTTTTTCAAATATTTGTTTAATTTTGTGTTATTTGAGCCAATTGTGGTATTTATTAAGTTAGCAGACATTGAGAAGGATAGCTTTTTTATTTTTATTATTTATCTTACTTAGTTTACTATCTTGCGGGAAATTTTTGTCTATAATTTGGTAAAGTTCCCTTGGGATGTTATTTTTATATGGTGGCTGAACGGTGGATTGAACAGCGTCTGGCTCTTCCTTCTATTTTTCTTTGTAACTTCTCTGTCAGTTTTATTATCGTCTATCTTTTCATTTTTCTTTTTCGTGTTTATTGTACGTTTTATTTTTTGATTTGTTTTTGCTCTTTTTATTCCTTTTTTATATTTCCTCATCGACATGTAAGATATTACATTTGCCTTGTTTATTGTTCTTTCTGTACCTATCTATTGTTTGGAGTTTTCTTATCAAATTTAATATATATATATATTATAAATATATATATATATATTATATATATATATATTATATATGTATATATTTTTATATATACATATATACGCGTAAAGAAAAAGTACGCACTGTCTTCCTCTGCTTGGGAAACTTCTAATGAGTTTACAATTGACAATGTAGAGATGATTATCCGTCTACATATATTTATAGAACTAAGAAATACAAACATTTTCTATCAGTCTTTAAACTGATAGCCTAACTATGTTTTCTTTATACCAACCAATACATAAGATAAGTGAAAAAGATAATATCATAATTTTCTACAACAACCTTTATTCTGCCATAAAACAGGTGCAAGAAAACCAACACTTGATGCATGAATTATAACGCACATAGTTATCATAATGTGTTGCGGTTTTACGACTTGATCGTTGAAAATGTTCTCATATATCTAAAAAATAAATAATAAAAACTATTCAGCTTTAAATATATACTCATAGAAATAGAAATGATGTGTTTGATTATATTTCAATCAACAAAAATGATTTACGTGTTCTATCGACGCTTCAGCTGTTGATACATTTAGAGCGTCTCTTAACACTTTAGAATAGTGTATGTTACGACCACATATTTGTAATACGATGATATTTTTAATAAATACACTAAGACACATATTTAGTTTACTGCAAGAAATGGCCACATAAGCCAAAAAATTAGCATTATTTAATGATTTACAACGAAACTAAAGAAAAAACAACTTACATTGAAGCCGATAATGAAATAGAATGTACCTTAGATAAGAGAAACGTTATTATCCGATTTTTCAGAGTAGAAAGAGGGAAATTCAGCTGAGTTAAATCTGAAATTGAATCACCAGAAGCGGTCCAAATCTCTCCAAACCTCTTTCAAAAAAGTAAGAGGCATGTGCCTGCATGAAGGAAGATTTGATTAAGTCGATACTCGAAAATAGAAAGTCGAGCGTGGCATGGAAAATGGTAAATGAAGTAATCAGAAGTAAACGTGCTATACTGTTAAAGTTTTAATCCTTAAGGTAGACAGAAATATTTGCACAATGAAAAATCACTTCAGACATCTTTAGGGGAAAGATACAATACATTGTGGATACCGACTAAAATAAATGTGTTAATATGCCTTCGTGTACTTTGCTTAAAATCTATCATTTTATGTTGTGCGGCATTTTATGTTGTATTTTACATGTTCTGCTTTTCCGTTTAAGATTTCGATGTATCATTTATAAAGAAGCGATTGCAATTTATTTGAGATTGGTTTTGCAAATTGAAAACATTTTGTTGGCTTTTATCGTATGTAACAGTATACATTTAATAAAATACGCACACACACGCACACATACACATACACACGCATATATATACATATATATATATGTGTATGTCTATTCGCATTTCGTGCATAGAGTGAAACACACACACACACATATATATATAATATTAAGCTGAATGTCTTTGTGTGTGTGCGTGTGTGTGCGTGTGTGTGTGTGTCTGGTCAGGTATAGGCTCCTATATGGTAGACTATTTTTTAAAAAAAACTGGTTACATATAATGATAGAAGATGTATCGAGACACATGAATGGGTAGATTCGATCTGGCAGAACGGTGACTACTTAAAATTGTGGGGTCTGCGTTCGCACCTGGTTCACAAAGTATGGAAATAAAAAATTGAAAAATTGAAAAAAAACGTTTGCATATAGATGTACATAAGAATACTTTGATAAGTATGTTTTAACTTAAATAGGGATCGTATAATAAAATTGCGGGTCTGCGTTCGCGCCTGGCCTCCATAGAATGGAAATAGGCACACACTTTAATAAACACTTTTGATATCTATCTGCGTGAGAATACTTTGATAATTATGTTTCAGTTTGAAGAGATATGATATGAGAAAACTATGGGGTGTTCGTTCGCACCTGACCTCCATAGAATGGAAATATGTCACAAAGTTTAACAAGATTTTTCATTATAGATCCACAGAATATTGTGATAAGTGTTTCAGTGTGAACAGGTATGGTATAATAAATTATGGGATTTATCTATTTTATTTTTACTTTCATCATATTCTGCTTTGGTTTTGATACCCCCAAATTCGAATCTATCTCTTCGGAACCCTTCCTTTTCATACTTTCATAAATCGGAGCCTATTTTCTGTAGGCTGTTTTTGAACCCAGTCAACGACGGGTACTTTTGCTAGCATAAATATATATATGTATATATATATGTGTGTGTGTGTGTTTTAATGTCTCTCTCTCTATATATATATATATGTATATATATATATATATATTGGCATACTATGCACGCAGTAAAACATAGTAAGACAAGCACACACATATATAATGCATCCAGAGGAGATCTTGAATATCTACTGGGGAGAACTTGAATGCTTACTAGACACTATCCTCGAAGGTTGTAGGGTTCTCTGTATAGGGGTTTGCCAGAACAACCTGGCATGAGGACACTTTTCCCTAGAAGTAAACTCTGACAAAGTCTTCAAAATCACATAGTATTCGCTGTTCAAATGAGATCTCTTCACTATGGCTAACCCACATTAGCTTTTTCGAGGAACGGTGCCCCTTCTGCAAGTGATATTACCTCAAGTAACTGCACGAAACTGGATAATCCACCAGACTAGATAAATTCTTCTCCTGGAATCGAGTAAAATCAAAAGACCATAATGAAAGACATACATATGTAAATGGTTAATCATGGCGAGGAAAATAATGTTCTCAATTTCTTTTTTAATGCAGTCTTTGAGAGATAAAGAAGTTAATGGACCATTCAAACACCTGTATATATCATACACAGTTTTAGACCTTCGACTGAAGTAAAATATATAGTTTATATGAAAAGAACTTAAACGACAACGGGAAAACTTTGAATAGCTACTGGAAAGAACTTGAATGCCTACTCTAGAAAAGAATTGAATGCCTACTAGGTACTGTTTTACAGAGCCTAAATTTCTCTGTCAGAGGTTTTTAAGTAAATACCTGGCAGTATCATGCTTTCGTAAACCCTGACTAAACAGTCAGAATAACGTTGTATTAAAAACCAGAATTAAGCCCACCCAGTAGGATAAGTCTGCATGGCTTATACAGGGATTGAAGCATTTTCTCTTAATGATGTCAGCTATACAAATAAAACAAAGCTGTTTTCCTCACCCGATTAGTTGAATTATTTTTCTGGGATCCTGTAAGGGTAAGAGGCCATAAAAATACTATAACGTAATAAACTGCCCAATCTTTGCATCATCAACGCTCTGATCTCCATCTGACATCAATTGAAATTTTGACAAGCTTCTGGGTTTGACCTTTACTTCTCATCTGAAAAGAAACACATACATTAAATCCGTTGCCAAGGCCGCTGAGAAAATAGTGGGATCCTTCTATCGATCCAGTAGATATCTTACTGCTGATGCAATTCTTTAACTATATCAGAGCAATGCCTAAAGATGGACTACCGTTGCCACATCTGCGCAGGAGCTGCTAGAAAGGACTTATCTTTCCTTTACAAAGTTCAAAATAGACTTCGTAGCCTCATAGGGGATGTCCTTTTCTCTTCCCTGCTGCCTTTTTCTCACAGAAAAAATATTGCGAGTTAGTCTCTGCTGCATCATTATTTTCATGGCAAGTGCTCGACTGAGCTTTGATCTATGGCCCTCACACTCCAAACTTTCACAAGAAACACTTGTCTAGCAGAAAACACTATCCATAATGCCCCCCCACTCATTATCTGTGCCTAAACCTAAACGTAGATTCCATGAACAAAGCTTCTTTCTTAGAACTGCACCACTGTGGAACGGTCTTCTGTTTTCCTTCTATCCAGCTGACTTCAATATGGTTGCCTTCAAGTCTAACGTAAACAAGTTTTTGATGAGCCGTTCCATATAAGTTTAGAAATTTACCGAATTTCCATTACTAACGATTACTATATTGTCCAATTGTCCACTGTACACTTTTTAACCCTTATCCTCGAGTGACATCTGGACTTTGATAAGTTGTGATGCCGATGTAAAAAAAAATCATATTTCTAACTTACTTAGTAACTCAATGTTTGTGAGATAAACGAGAACAGTATTTACATATTCGAATATTTATGCCTCTCCTACAAAGATTAAGGGTTAGCCCCAGAAAATGCGCCTCTTGATTTTTAGAACTTCAACTGTAGTAAAATGAAAAAAAAAACAAGTGAAGCATGCATGATTCCCTGGTGGGTGCACAGTGAACGAGGCATAAAAAATGACTAAGTTCAGCATGTATCCCCATGCCATTTAGCCCTAAAAGTCCCCGGGGGACGTCAAATCCTGGTGAAAATGAACAAACGGTGAAGTTTAAGGCCTTAACATATGTAAATTTTAGTTCTGTACCATGCAAAAAAAGAAATAAATAAGTCCATCATTTACCACCCTCCATTTGGCCCCAAAAGTTCCCAAGGCCTTAATATATTTAAATTTGAGTTCAGCACCATACAAAACTGTTAAATTGACATTCACAGAAATTTTTGGGCACATATGGTAGAATTTCCCCAGAAATGGAGTGCTGTTATTAAACATAAGAGTCCCTGGGGTACACGCAAGAATTATCGCGAAATATAGACCAACAAAATTCTATAGAAATCAGTTAATTACAACTTTTCAAAAAGTTTTATAATAATTCAAGGCATCATTTTTTTTTAAATAAGCATAAAAATGTCGTTTTTAACCATTTTAAACCGAAACGCACCCCTAGGGTGGCAATCGGAGATTCTCGGAAAATCCGTTCTATTACATTTATACTCATATCATGTTTAATGTTTCTGAAAATTAAAAAAAAAATTCAAGGCGTAATTATTGAGAAAAGTGCGGATAGTCAGAAGAGACGAACTACCAATGGTGAATTTACAAGTCCACCCTTTCTTTTGTCGGGGGACCAATAAATATAAACGCATTTAAATATAAACGTAGACGTCAGCTTTTAATTGCGTCATGAAAGAGTCAGCCTAAGTTGACGGCTTTCTTATTACCGCTAAGTTTTTATATTTGCTTGGTCATTTGTTCAACGAGGAAAGCAAACAGATAGTTCGCTATTTCTCACTTACTGGTTAATGTTTTCATTTGTTAATGGATAAGCTTCTGTGTAACAAAAGCCCTGTCATGACATTTTCTTTTGTTCTGTGTCCTATTTTTTTGTAAATGAGTCGAGTTACAGTAAAACTTATTTTAGCACACGCTTAATTAGAATATTTTCTTAGCTATGTTTTTATCAATTTCTAATTTAGTTGTAAATTTATTTCATTTTATATACTTTTCATGCATGTCGTTATCCTAACATAATATTTCTTGTATGTCTAAAGTTAATATTTATATGTTTTGTCGTAAGTTTTGTCAGCTTTTAAATTTTAAATCACGAACATCAAACTTCACGTGCTAATTAATCAACACAAATCGTATAAAAAATCTACATATACTGACCGTCGTACTCTTTTCTATCAACTATTAGCGATTACCTGCTTTCTTTGAGTTCCAAGTAATGGTTCAATAATGTGATTTTAAATTTGCGTTGATTTAATACGTTTTATGGTTGGGTAACCTGGTTTTATTATATGGGGTAGTAATAACTAATTATAATTTTGATTTTGATTTTTATATGATATGTGTAAATATAGTATTTTCGTTCCTATGGCGATCAATACAGTAACAGGTTTTTTTAATATAAAATTGTTATTTCTATTTTTCTATCAGTTTTATTAATTACTATTTTTACTTGTTCTTTTTGTTATTGTTTTTTTTATTGTTCCTATATAACTTACTATTTAAAAAGTATTTTGATCCCAAGGTTCGTAATTTATTAATTCTTGGTAATTATGAGGACAGATTCTCGATTTTCTTGCGATGTTGCGATTTAGAATATTACTATAGGGTGTTGTAAAACAGATGATATTTCTCAGCTTTGTATTTTTTGTTATAGTGCTACTTGTTTATACTTAATGTTAATATTAATATTACTTTTAAATGTGTGTAAAATGTTGATTTATATTTGAATGCAGTGTCCTTCTAAAAGTTGTGACGCTAATCATAATTAGGAATCATTGGAATTTTTAGTCCTTATAATACATTAGCGCCTGATTCTGGATTTCGCTCGAATGTATTTTATTTCATTTGAAAGTGACATCTAAAAAGTGATTTATTATGTAATTAAATATATTTGCTTTTAGACCTTATAATTTCATGTCCATGTTTCTGGAAGTATTCGACCATCCTCTTGTTACAATCTGATTGAGCTAAACTGTCCTTTTAATAAAAATAAACTATATCCGTATTTTAAAACATATTGATGAGAATATATATATATATATATATATATATATATATATATATATATATATATACTAGCTATATCCTGCCACGCGTTGATGTGGCGTAAAAGGTGTAAATTGACAAAAAATGCATGTGTCTGATATGTTTAATTTTCCAATACTTGTGGACACAATATATTCCTGGTGGTTCCTGATTCAGGGCAAATGAAGAGATTACCTTGTTTGCCGACTCTAGAACATGCAATATATAATTTCCCATGTGGGAAGCAATCAGTATGTAAATATAAGCCGCACTATTCTGTAGATTGTCAATGTGATCGTGATAGCAAATGCCAGTCTAATTGAGAATTGCAGTCTCTTGAATTGAAATGGCATATTTGTAGGAATCATAGGAATGCGTGGAATTAGGACATCCTCACATTTGAAAGGCCCCGTTAAAATTGTGGCTTCTATCAAGTTAGTAATTCATTTTTTTACAGAAAGGAATGTGCCATTACAAAGCTTTGGCTGATTAATATTTCGCAACAGGATGATTGACACGCCAGTTTTCAATTGCAGTGCATGAGGTGGCATCCCTGGCAAATCTAGCGAATTCAAAAATTCTGTTGGATAGTTGACTGCTTCGTCTTCTTCAAGAACAGTGTCGATGGAGTTGTATGTGACGAACTCATCAGGAATGTTTAACTGAATATTACTGTTGAGTTCATGTTCTTGGGTGCAAGAATAGCTCGTTCACTCAGCTAACTGGGATTTTTATAGTTAAATTGGATGTCCGTAAAAACTTTTTAATCAAGTCGTATTTTGTTGTCACTAAATTACAGAAGTTTTGTAGCAATGTAATTTGCCCTGTGATCAGATTAGCCGGCAGTTTTCCATTCCCAATTTGCAGTAATTGACTTGAAAATAACTCTGCTGAGTGATCGTTTTGCTGCTGGACACGCATATTTCCTATCAAATGGAATGTTCTCACATGTAGCCAAAAAGTGGAATATTTTAGGCAAACATTTATTTCGTCTGCTGGTGTTGATCGAGGAATTATAGGTAGTGTTGACCTGAAATCTCCAGGTAGCAATAATAGTGCATTCCCAAAGTGTCGGTCATCACCACGCAAGTCTTGCAATGATCGATCCAAAGCCTCCAGTGAGTTTTTGTGTGTCACTGTGGCTTCATCCCAAACAATAAGTTTACATTTTTGCAATAACTTTCCCATACTCGATGTTTTGAAAATGTTGCACAATGTAGTTTCCATAAATTGCATAGGCAATGGTAGTTTCAAAGCTGAATTAGCAGTTCTTCCATCTGGCAGTAATGTTGAAGCTATTCCAGATGATGCAAGAGCTAAGGCTATGTGAGAATGTGATCGAATGGTTGCCACAATTAATTTAATTAAGAGGATTTTACCAGTTCCTCCTGGCGCATCTTAGAAGAAAATTTCTCCCGCCCCATTATTGACTGTTCACATTACTTCGTTGTAAATGTGTTTTGCTCAATAGTTAGTTTTGTAATATTTGAATGAATGTACAAAAAAAGATCATCGGTGTTGTATGTTTGTTCCCGACGCAATTCTAAATCAAACAAAGTCGATTCGGTGACTTTGTTTGCAATTTATAAGCACAAATTTTCAATCCGTATCAATGCCTCATTATAAATTTCTGATGTAAAATCCAAGTAGATATTGGCAGTTTCATTGCGTTTTCTTCGGTCATGTGTGATTTATATTTCTCCCATAACTCTAATGGAGATGAAGGGTAGAAAGTTGTCAATATGATGGCAAACAATGCACGAATTTGAATTGGATGCGATATGTAACATGCATCATTAATGCATTCATCCAAGTGTCCGTCATTCTCCAATAAATTCAATGTTTGACATGCACTGGGAAAGGTGGCATTTGTAACACCATTGGCAATTTTTAAGTGCTGGAAATATGTTGGACAAGGGGCATTTACCAACAGCATGCGAAGGAAAAACATTCATCTTGTTTGGGATGAATAGTATAAAGTCGGCCTATTTTGTTTTCTTTGTAAATTCCAGGGTGTCCGTCTACTCTATCTCCTAGTTTGCGGCGTTCAAATAATTTCCTACTCCTATTCCATGTGTAATACGTTGACGCTTCCGAATAGAGCAGTGTTGATGCAAAGGCGTCATTTTGACATAACGTGAAAAAAAAACGTTAATGTTGTCACCAGTGGATTAAGAGCTATTTGTTGCACATTTGAACATGTAAAGTAACCACGTTGTCCATTTTCTAAATGTACTGATACAGTAGCTAGATTTCGTTCATGTATGGGAAATTAAAGAATTCGCTATACAGTTTCATTACTGCTTATATATCTTCCAGCTTGAAACTGTGCAATCTCATCGATATGTATGCTTGCATTCCTATCATTGCCTTGTTCTTTGGATCTAAAGTCGTTATTGGTAAGTACCGGTGGCGTTATAGTTTTTCCGTTTAAAATGTCCGCCACAGATCACAGTTAGGTCGGCGTACCCACAATTCCGATTCAATTCGGCGATTTGTGAACAGTCAAAATCCTGAACAACGAGCATCGGCAAACGAGCAGAGCAGAAAACGGATGATTTTGATACATGCCAATGAAGCAGCAGACGACGTGCATCCAGACAGCAGCAAGTTTACTAGTGCAACAATCCCGTAATACAGATCTGCTTCGATCTCAACGGAATGAACGTGAGAGACTATATATATATATATATATATATATATATATATATATATATATATATATATGTATATATATATATATATAGAGAGAGAGAGAGGGGGGGAAGACAGGCTGCATTTAAAAAAAAGAATGAATTAATACAATGGGTTGTATATAAATGTAAATTGACGTAACAGTAATGCACGCGAATTTACTGTTTATGTAAAAAAATAAGGAAGCATTAAGGAAAAACATAAGTTACGGCGGTTTTATGGTAGCAATAAAAAAACGGTTATATGAAAAAGAGAAATGAAAAAACAAAAACAAAAACAAATGTCGAAATTAATTGGCCGTAAAAAGAACGTTACGTTGTAGGAAAAGTTTTATCCAATATGATATTTTTTTAAATGTTTAATATTTAAAAACACAGTTAGGTTAGATAAAATAATTGTTTCCGAATATGAGGAACAACTGGATTTTCTGAAACAGAGTTAAAGAATGCACAAATATTTGGAGGGAAATGTAAAGCTAGCAACAATATAGATCGTCGGCACGTGTGTGTTTAAATAGAATTTAAAAATAAGTCAAATATAGACCGCTAATTGTTAAAGATATATATTAAAAAAAAAAGCAGATCGAAAAAAGAAATAACAAAAAAAAAAAAAAACGAATTAATGTAATTGTTTATATAAAAATATGACAGTGTTACTTAGCGGTAATAAACGGGGTGGAGGAAACAGGAATGGCGTGGAAGAAACGGGAAGTATTTACACTCAATGTCCTCGGCCAAAAACGGAAAGTGGCGGAAAGTGACGGTATCGAAAAAAAGTTGTTTTTTCATATCGTAATATTTTTTCATTTTTGATATTTAAAAATACAGGTTAGATACATCATTGTTTCAAAATATCTTTACAAACGGACTTGTAAGTTTCTAGTTTATCAACTTTGAACAAACCAGACGTTTCATATATATATATATATATATATATATATATATATATATATATATATATATGAATCAAATAAAGCAAGATATAAATGATGCTTTAGACGTTATGTGAATAAAAAGGAAAAACCTAAAAGAGTAAAAACAAAAATAAAATCAACGTTTCATCCCTATTTCAGGGGACATCATCAGGATTTCTAGGCGAGGATGTACAGGAAGACGGTCATATATCACATGAGAAAGAGGAGAAGTTCAGTTCTCTTTCTGTTCTGGAGAGAAAAAATTTCATGATGAAAAGAGAATGTATATCTAGTGTGTGTGGAGGGGGGTCGGGTTATATACATATATGCATTATTTTTATCAACCAGGATCTAAATTAATGTTTTGTTCATTTATAATTATATTACCTCTGATTGGGGCTACATTATAAAATCCTTTTCTTTGTTTGATGGTGTTAATGTTTCAAATTAAAGCAGATTCAATAAGTCTCCGTTTTGCTCTATCTGGGCTGGATATATATAAATTAATCGTACAATAAACAATGACAAGTCCAGGGCAGCGATATTCAAATATAATGTGTTGCTCATTTTTAGTTTTTATCCAGTTGTCATTATTATTTATAAAATCTTCTAAATTCTTCTCATTATTATTGATACTTTAGTCTTTTAATATTTTTTCTAAGAATGTGCATTTATTTCTGACCAAGGATTCGAGGCATTCTGACGCGTCCCTTATATATGGATATATAGAAATCCAGGATGCATAATTATCGGAAGGTATTTTCCCTATTAAACTATATGCTTGCTTAGGCATTGTTTATCCATAGGTTTTATCCGAAATCGCATTATTATTTTTCTTATTTCAGACAGAGGTGTTTTACTAAACGATCCTATTTCGGCTTTAAAGTTTCCTTCCACCAAAAGGGAAGGGAACGAGGAAGGAAAAGTCTCTGAGAATCTTCATGCAATTTCTTTGACAAAGAAACTGTTTTCACTTGATTCCACACAAAATTTTTATTGCTTTTTCATCTATTGCATATATGCTTGCATATATGTGTACTTATATCCTATAGTTTTTTTATAATTTCTTTTTGTGATTATTTGATGGTCAAGCTTACTGATTTTATAGACTTTAGAGGAGTTTCTAGATTCATCTGATTTTGTGAAGATTTTAATAGTGTTGTTTACGCTTCAAACGATGTTGTGTAATTGCCTTTGGAAGGGCTCATGTTTTTTGTAGAACTTTACATTTCAAATTTTGTTTAGCATTTGATTTTGTAAATTCATCACAAATTCTATTGAGTCTATGTGATTCTTAGGTATATGTATGTTTATGTTTTCTAAGAAAAATGTACTTATCTATTACAAAACAAGTATCGAAAAGGAAACATTTTTTACCAAACTACAATATTCGCCAGGGAAAACAGAATTAACAAAAATACTACATATTTATAAACTCTCTTCATATGAAATTCAGGTATAACAGCTTTAAAAGCATCTCTTAGATTACAAATGCCGGTTTATAGCATAACCAGTGAATAATTATGAGAACTCAGATTCTGCGGGCCCTTCCCAATAGTAGAGTTTACATGAGTACGTAGAATAGTTCATATAGACATTTACATGATTTACATGTTGATAATCGAGCTGCTGTACATTTACTGTTTAAAAAACCTAAAACAATTACTAAATTCTAGAAATGAAAATAGCAATAATTTTTAGGCATTAAATAAAGTTAAATTTAATATGAGCAAATATATAACATTAAAATACAAATTCATATAATAAAAAAACTAGATCAATAAGTATAGCAACATTAAATAAAAAATAAATAGAAAAAAATATCCCAATCATGCACTCCCTACAAGAACAGCAACTGTTAATGATGCACAGTCAAAAAATAGGTGTGCCGCACCCATAGAAAACAAAAGAAAAAGATGTTGCATAAAGGTAAGCAGGACTTGATTTCTGAGTAGCTCAGCTATTGCCTAAAACAAAAGTAAGCCATGGAAGATCAATAAGAACGAATTTGATTGGTTTGCTCGCTACGCTAACCACACGATGAATATATACTAGCATTTACAAGAAATCTGCGCACTTTAATTGATGATTTCAAAAAAGAGTAACGACGAACTCTTCCGGATTTTATTGCTGTAAATATATTTTATCGTTTATTACTAAGCTGTGCTCACAGATTGAGCACAATTGCACTGAAAATCTATACATTGTGTATGATATTATTTCATAATATTATTCGTGTATATGATTTAATAAATTGTACAGAAATATAAATATATATATATATATGCGTGTGTGTGTGTGTGTGCATATAAACCACTTATAATAAAGTGCCTATAAATTTTTTCACTCAAATATAATTAAAGTGTATTATGATTGCTTTTATTCTATACGAGAAAAAAACTTTCTAAATATTTCTTTCCAAAATGGAGACAAGTAAAAATAATGTATTTTTTTCTTTTCCTCTATGTCCAATTTATGTGAGTGACAACAGATTGAAATTTTCTGATTGAAATCTTATAAACATAGAATTTCCATTAAAATAAACACACACGTTTTTTGTGTTTGTGTTTTTTTATCTATGAGAAAATAAATCCTTTTAAAATTCCAAAAGACGAAATTGCTTAAGTAACCGTGTAATGGTAGAAGATATTCTGTCTCCAAAACTAGTAAAACCGTCTTTTCTATCGTATTATTATTCCTATCATTTATTGTTTATCAACATAAACATTTACAAGGGGATACATTTTATGTATCGATTTTCAGTACTCATTTCAGAAGTGCTAAATACGAGAGTAGAGCTTGGTAGTAAGTTAGGAACATTTGTATGACGATTAAGCTAAACAGAATTTTCCGCTTTCCTCCTCGTTTGGGCTAAGACTGAATCGATGTTACCGCGCGTTTTTATAAATACACGTGCTATTAAGTTTAGATAACCAATTATATTTCCTGTTATTTCGTTCCTGTTAGCATCAATAAAAATATGCGATTGGTTAGCTCGAACATTTACAGCGTGTATGTAAAAATATGAATCACCTGCATTAGACAGATGAGAAATTACGATGATTAAACGTGGAAACATCTATGAGCTTGATTTAAATATATTTTCATAACTTATATATATATATATATATATATATATATATATATATATATATATATATATATATTATATGGAAAAATGCGCGCATGAAAAGTAATATTCTTAAGATTTTATTAAACCTGGAAACGTAAAGAACAAGATATTCTAGTAAAGTAAAAAATAAAAATTTTTTAGACTTAAAATATTGCAGCTAAAAATAAAATTTGAATATTGATAAATATTTTATTTATTATTTGCATATGTTGTTGTTTATTGTTGAGTTAGAAAGGGTGTCAGTCGCTGGATTGAACTTATTTCCCCCCTGTTATTTGCATATATTTATGTAGTGAAAATTGTTTGAATAAAATTAATTCATTAGTTAGTTAGTTAGTTAGTAGATGGAATTAATAATTTTATAATTTACATAAAAATGAATTAAATGATCCTAATTATGATATAATAAAATTATTAATTTTTATGTAAATTATAAAATTCAAATTTTATTTTTAGCTGCAATATTTTAAGTCTAAAAAATTATTTTTTACTTTACTAGAATATCTTGTTCTTTACTTTTCCAGGTTTAATAAAATCTTAAGAATATTACTTTTCATGCGCGCATTTTTCCATATAATTCATACTTTTTCCAGGCATTGCTATTGTATTAATATATAAATTTATAATATTTATTAATGATTGTCAAAAAAATTAGCTCTCAAACACACATTTATGCAATATTTATCATTCAATCATAGTAGTTCCGAGCCAGGGTCTCTACCAAGACTGCGGTTCATGAATTCGTGATCTGTATAGAGCGTAAACTAACAAAAAAGAAGATGGCACTCGGTGTCTGTTTAGATATCGTTGGAGCTTTTGACAACATACCCTTCAGTAGTATGTTCAAGTCGCTACGAGAACTCAATGTGCCACCAGTACTCATCCGATGGATTGAGTATATGGTGAGGCACAGAACAGTTCAAGTAGAACTACTGAGGGCCACTGTTAAAAGGGAAGTAGTTACATGAAACCCCCAAAGTGGGATTTTATCACCTTTACTATGGAACTGTATGCTGAATCCTCTTTTAAAGGAGTAAAAATAGGAATATTTATGCCCAGGCTGATGCTGATTATATCGCAGTGCTGGTCGCGGGTTCAAAAGCATCATTGGTCAGACGCATTGCCAAAATGGCATTAAATATTCCTAATAAATGGTCTAATCGAAATGAATTAGAATTCAGTAGCCGTAAAACAGAAATGATCTTGTTTACATATAAAAGGAATTGCCAACTTGGTGACCTTTTTTTGAGTGGACAGAAATTGAAACTTTCGCAGGAGACAAGGCTGTTAGGGGTAATGACTACATTTTTCATCAAATGTGATAACGAAAAATTTGAGTTCATTCAAAGAATATGTATATCAGAGAATTCACTAATATTTTTAATCGATAAATTCACCATTTTTCGCTATAAAATCATAAGAAGAGTTAAAAAAATGTAGTTATTAAAAGAAAGTTCGGTTTTTTAATTATAAAAAAAAACCGATACACGGGATTGAACCTAAAATCTTTCCACCAACCCCTGGTACTCTAACCGTTACCCTAACATGTCATATTAGCAAAATCGCAGTAAAAAATATTTATATACAAAAAAAGTTATGCAAAATAAAAAAAAGCGTTAGTCACTTATGTACTTACTCTCCTGTTTGTGAACCCACATATTTTGTTGTAACTTTTTTTCTACTGAACCAATTTTCGAAATTTTTTTTTTCAAAATGTAGATAATGAGGTGTTCTATCCAACGCTATAACCTGTTTGAAATTTGGTGGCGAACGGAATTAGTGGTGGGGGTTTGAATGTGTCTCGATTCATTCAATTTCGGACTTAAGCATATATTCAACCACTACCGTGGTTGAATGATATATATATATATATATATATATATATATATATATATATATATATATATATTGTGTGCAGTTTATTGTCAAAAGCAACAGATACAATGTTATACTTCTGGCAATGTCATAAACACTGATTATCACGATATAAGGCATAACTAAATTTATTACATAGTGTAATAACAAAAAATAATTGTATTTTTCAAATTAGAAATTTTATTAACATAACTGATTATACAAAAATATATATATGTACCGTTTCGTTTTATTATAGCATGATAAATGTCGTAAATAGCAATTCTTTGTTTTTTTTTTTCACTTTGTATGCATTTCCATTCTTCTCAGAACGTAAAATAATTTTCTCTCGCAGGCTAGGAAAAAGCAACTTTAGTGCGAGAGGATTTGAATGTATATACGTGTATATATATATATATATATATATATATATATATATATATATATATATATATATATATATATATATACTAGCATGGGTGCCCGGCGTTGCCCGGGTGTTTGGAGGTGTATGCTGAGCAAAAAAAAGGGGGGGTAATTTTTTAAACTTTGACCCCTATTATGACCCCTGAAAATTTATTGTTTTGGCCTCAAATCAAGTTATTAAGTTAGATCCATGTCCACGAAACCTATATCTAACATTTCAGGGGTGTAGACCCAAAATTGTCGGAGAAGTTTGTTAGAGTTCTCAAAGCTCAAATCGTTGAACTTTGACCCCTTAATCGCCAAATTTCTGGCTAAAACCGATCACATAGATTTTTCCAAATCTCAGTACCCTGTATAATTTCGAGTCTGTAGACTAAAAATTGACAGAGTTATTTCTTAGGGAAATGTACACAGAAACACACACACACTTTCACTTTTATAGATATATAGATTTAAAATTTGAGTCTGACAGAATGGCAAAGTGATATTGCAAACCGATATATTAAACAAACGAACTTCAAAGAGACAAATGAACACATAAGTAAACAAAAATTGTATTAGAAAATATTTCTTAATTATTCCACGTTTTTTTTTTACAGACCTGACGACTGAGGTTCGCTCTTAATTATTATTTTTTATAGTCTTAATTTTGACTTCCTTTTTCATAAAAAACTAAAAAAATCAAGAAGGAAAAGAAATTTAATTTTATTCTTTTTTCATTAATTTCTTTCTGTGCAAAGCAATTCTTTCAAACTTAATCTGTTTCCAAAATGTTTTTATTTTATTCCCCTCTCCCTTCATTCATTTTCCTCTGCATCCTGGCAAGTATTAAAATAAACCATTTATAATATTTATTTATGGATTTATTTACTTATCATTTCTTTTGTATCGGTAAATGAATTCCATGCACCCACCATGTTAAACTTTGGGAGTAAAAAATGTACGATGAACAGAAGGATAGGGAAAATAATGTATATAAATACGCAATCATAGGTCATTATAAACATCATATATATTTTTACAGACAGCGTTACAAAACGTCCAAATTGGATTGAAATAAAGAACACGATGATTTATACTGAAACTCATCTAATATTAATAATAAAAAATAAAAAACACAAGTTGTTTGTTTAAGTATTATAAGCAATTGAATATTTCGTTGTATTATAGATTTTAAAGATTAGAATGCGTTCTTTAATTATTTATTAATTACATTTTAAAAAATGAAGGAACACGATTTGATTTGTAGTAAACTTTAAGTTTATTTAATATAATTAAATGAAAATCATGCATGTAAGAATATGAATATTTGAAGCAGAACACAAGAAAACATTTGATATGAGTTAAGACAATAAACAAATATTAAAATTAAACAATTTTTTTAATCAAAATGATATTTTAAATCAAAATGAATGTTTTTTAATCGAAATGAACAATATATAACATTTATTTGTTATATATTTGTTTTTTGGCAACTTATTCGAATCTATGTGTACAGTAATACAAACCCGAAATGAATTTAAGACCACGAGTGAAATGAGAAAATGAAGAAAATCACATTTACCGTGTGTGTTTACTGTTTATGTAAGTCAGCGGGTTTGGTTGCCATAACAACGTGACGGTAGTGAACGTGTGTGTGTGCCTGTGTGCGCGTGTGCTTGCTAGTAGTACTATTTGTTGGAGCGTTTGATTTCGTGTAGTTTAGTTTCGTATATAGTTTCGTATTTTTGTAATTTGTAAATAACAAGTTATGAAAAAATTACACCCTTCCAAGATGGACAATAAATAAAGCCATAATATTTTATGCTAAAGTTAAGAGCGTACGAACCATAGTTTTTTAGGAGATGTGATTATTGGATTAACCAATCAGAAATTGTCTGTGGCACGCACATCTCTGTTTTTATATATATATATATATATATATATATATATATATATATATATATATATATAATGCTCCTTATCTATAGTTGAGAATATTGAGAAGTGATACACGAATTACCATTACCGTATAAGCGATGCTCTTTGTGTAAACAAATCGAGCAGAGGTAGTTCGGATGATGTCGTTAAACTCATGACTCACGCAGCAGTTGCCAATGGCGTAGTGGTAAGGAGCCTTGACTGTAGTACAGATTGTCGGGTTTCAATCCTGGCTTGAGGTAGTTACCTGTCTAGCCGCACTGATGAGCTGCGAAACAGTACCGTACGTGGATGACACTATATATACATAGATACATATATATATATATATATATATATATATATATATATATATATATATACATATATATATTGATGTATGATAGCATGACAGGCTATGAAAAGGGTGTGTGGGTGTAAAGAAGTAACTTCGAATTTTGAGCTATCTAAACCAAAGTAAAATATAATAAAGAAAAAACTTGCAGAAATATATTTTTTATATCGACTTTGTTATCTTTCTTACATGAGAGTTACCAACAAAATGCATGCTTTTGTAGAAGCAGAGAAAAAGGAGATTCTATTATCCACACTCATTGATTGTTCGAAATTTCATGACAAAGGACTCTCTTAGAAAAGAAACATTCATGGTGACGTGAGTGCACAGAGTAAACTCTACCAATTGTAGTGTCCAATTATATGACCATCAACATTAGCCGCTTGTTTTCTCCTCGGCATTTGTTGTTACTCCGTGTGTAATATAATGGGACCTGATAAGAAATTATTTTTTTTGCAAAATCATGTGTTCACACAATTAAACCAACATGCAGCAAGTGCTGTATAACTTAGGTTTCGGGCAACTTGAATTTTCTCCGACTTTGGATTTGAAGTGAATATGATAACCATATATGGTTTTCTATAATTTCTTGGATCCTTTCGTGCATATATTGTAAACTAGCTAAAAGGTAATTTGCATATCTTGTAACGGGAATTTTATCATTACGTCCAATGAAGGTAATCCCATTTCGCAATAAGATGGAAAAACACGAAAAAATGCCACGATAATCAATCTTTTTCGAAATACATGGGAAGGTAAATAGGAAAAACAAGGTATAGTCAACTTTATGTTCAACAATAACAGCGAATGCCAAATTAGTCCCTCTGTCGGTTCTCAAAGAACTCCATTAACAATATTGTAAGGGATAGTAGGGGTAAGAATATAGGTGTAGTCAAGGTTTACTGCGTGTCAAAGAACTTAAATAAAACACGTCAACACTTAATCCTTTTAAAGAGGCTGTACGTAAATTACCTCCCTTGCGCCACTATCTTAAATTTTCTTCTTCGAGAAAATTTCAAGCCTCTTGGTTCTGTAATCCAAGAAAATAATCCGAATATTCTATGATGTAATGTATTTCTATAGAGGATTTCTTGGTTTCGTTTGGACTTGTGAATTCTAACGCCTCACTGGAGTTAGTGTTCTTTTTTTACAAGACCAATTATAGGCCTTAAAATAGTTATTTCTTCCTCGTTGAAGATGTCGTTGTAATTGCGCTTACAACTCTGATTTTTTAAAACAGTCTTTTCTGACTAATCCTGTGTCGTCTTCCTTGCCGAATCTCGATTGAATAAAAAGAAATCAAACCGCTGGTTTCTCTCGTTTCAACTTGCGATTTTTAACGTCTTTTCTCTTGACGCGGGATAGCGAGCTTACTTTTTCTCGTGTTCCAAACTTTCAACAAAATGGCACACACATATTTTATCAATCGAAAGGTACATATTCAACACATGATATAACCAGCGGTAGCAGCACAAGATACACCAAGAAAAGGGAGAGGGTAAAAAAGTGGAGAGAGAGAGAAGAAAAGACGGAAGGTGAAAAATAAAATTTCTACACTTGCTTTGATTTTGATACATAAAAGTCTTTCTGCTTCATCGTTTGCAAACCTATCAACTGCAAACTGATGGAAGAGATTTTCTCTTCTGCGAAGATGATTAAAAAATGGTATGCGATAAAAAATCAGTTTGGAAATACCACAAAACATGTTTCATATGTAGATTGTTATCAATCTACATATGAAACATGTTTTGTGGTATTTCCAAACTGATTTTTTATCGAGTGTGATGTTAAGAAAGCACTTTTACAATTTTTATTCTATTTTAAATTATTTCAGTTAAAAATAAATTTTAATTCGATCAATCAAACTATGAAAATATCTGCAAAAAGTAAATAAATTCTGTTTCTTTGCGTTTTAAATTTTAAATAAATTATAAATAAATATTTGTACATAGAATGTGCATTTTGTATGAATAAATGATTCCAAGTGTAGTATCAATCATTGAAAAATAATTTTAATCTTATTTTGAATAAATAATAAAACAATCAGTATCTGCTCTTTCCTTGCCAGTCAGAAGAGAACAACCCCTTTTCGACTGAGGTAATTCTTGTCTCCCACAATCTTAATTTAGATTTAATAAAATTGACTTTCTTTTACTTTGGCATACTCTATCTACCTCATTATTTGCTTCTTTCATTTACTTAACAATTTTAGTTGATTTGCCATCTAAAAGTAAAATAATCTGTTTGAGACAATTGTCGAAAGACATTTTAGGGCCTGAAGTAAGATTTGACATATAATTGAATAATTTATTATAAAAAATAGAAGATTACAACTAAACGCCTTTAAGTAACTTTACATGAAAAAAAAGCAGTTACCTAACGGGGACAAGAACACACCAAAAGAGAATAATATAAAATTGTTTACCCCTGCTATTTTCATCATCAATTATTAAAATATTAGTTAAACAGTATATCGGTCATCTGAATTTGTTTTGATTTTAGTCAAAAGCAACTTATTTTTCTTTAACTATATTTTAGTAAAACAAATAAAAAAACACTCTATGAAAGCCAAATATACCCCATAATTTCATTATACAACAGCTGTTCAAACTGAAACAAGCTATAACAATATCCCTATGTAGATCTATATTAAAAAAAGAATTGTTAAACGTTGTGACGTATTACAATTCTGTGGAAGGTTAGGCGCGAACGCAAACCCAATAATTTTATCATACCACATTTCTTTAAACTGAAACATAATTATCAAAGTATACTTACGCGAAGAGATACCAAATGATTTTGTTAAAGTTTGTGGCATATTTTAATTTTGTAGAGGCCAGGTACGAAGGCAGAACCGAAAATGTTATTATAATATCCCTATTTAAAGTGAAACATATTCATAAAAGTATTCTCACGCGCATCTATATCAAAAAGCAGTATGAATATTTTTCATACTTTGGGGTCAAGGCGCGTAAACAGACCCCACAATTTTAATAAATCACTACTGTTAAGAATGTAATATACACATTTTTGATAATTGATACCTCTTCTATCATTGTATGCGGTCAGTTTTGTATAATAGCTAACAATATAGGAACTTATCTGTGTACACCAGCTCACGTATACTTTGTTCGGGCCCCATGTACTGTTCATAACTTGCACTACGTGTGAATACACTTTATATAAGATGTAAAATGTTTAGACTCAAAATTATTTGAGTAATTTCGTAGAGACAGCAGAGGTAATTGCTTTTCATGACTTCGACCCCAATTTAGATCCCTTAACATTATTATTTTGGTCACAAATAAAAATTTTAAAAAGGCCTATGTTCAAGTTACTTACATCTAAAATTTCAATTTGTTAGACAAAAAAACTGACAGAGAAATTTGATAGATCCGGCAAAGTTCAACTCTTTCAACTTCCACATTTTGGCTGCTAAATTTCTGCCCCCAAACTGATTAAAATGCTTGCCGCATGGCTGAATACTCGTCATCTATAAATTGTAAATGTTTGGACTCAAAATTGGCTGAGTAGTTTACTAGACATCGCAAATGTCAAATCTTTTGAACTTTAGCCCCTTGGTAGCTCAAATTTCCGACAAAACCGATTTAAAAGTTTGCCCTATCTCTGAATACCATTCATGTAAAAGTTCAAAAGTTAAGACAAGAAATTGGTAGAGACCGCAAAGGTTTAATTTTTTTAAACTTTGACCCCAATTTTAACCTTTATTTTTTGGAGCTCGAATAAAATTAAAGAGTTATCCATGTTCAAGTAACCTACATTTAAAATTTCAAGTGTTTAAACGCCGAATTGGCGGAGGAGTTTGGTAGAGTTTTCAAATGTCGAATCGTTGAACTTTGATCTCTTGTCAGTCAAATTTACGACCGAAAACTGATTAAATATATTTTCCAAAATCTCAATACTCGTTATGTCAAATCTCCAGTCTCTAGACCGAAAATTGAGAAAATATATTGCTTTCAAATATAGTAAATTAAGATATAATTACACATTTTTATCAAACAAAGGTTCACGCGTTTTATATCAGATAATTTGAATACGCGGAATTACGTTGGTATGATAGTAATTAAATGCACATTTTATATCCAAATAAATTAAATTCGAGGCATTTATTAAACGAAGTAAGGACATTTATTAAAAATAGTTTACGGATATTGCGTATTATTTCATTACTGCGAAAATATGTCTGCAAATACATATTTTAAATATTATATGTGGAAAAATACGTGTGATATATTCATACAAGTAAATAAATATAATTATTAAAAGAAACTCTGTTTTGTTTTATGAATTCCTCTGCAAGTATTATCTTTTTTTTCTTTTTTGTGGATTTAAAGATTACAGTTGTTTGTAAGTGATGTTTTAACCTTTATTACATTAAATGAAGTAGTTGGAAAATAATACTTTTTTAGTAAGAAAAAAGGATCGCTTCTTACTTTTATTGTAATTCCTCGAATGTTATGGTTAATGACAATTACGATTCTTCCACAATTGTAAAAATAGTATTTTATTTATTTACGTTTTTGTTTTGTAAGTACAAGTTTCACCGGAAAGACAAAACAGAATACTTAATCTGTTATATTGTTGTTGTTGTTGTTGTTTTAAAGGTTTTAAACTTTGAAACAGCGTTTGTTTTAGCGCTTAAATTTCTCGTGTGTAAACATGCATAACTTTATTCAAAAAAGCTAAACAGGAGCATCCGATATCCTAATAAACTTGTAAAAACCATTAATTATGGCGATTTTGTTTACGTGAATGTCTAATGATTTATCAATAAAAATTCGATGAAAAAATAACAAACATAAAACAAACAAAATACGATATCATTTTTGCATTAATCTAATATATAAATAAATGCTAAAAGAGAATTAAAGAAAGGAGGTGAGGAAAAGGCATATTACTGGTCGAAAATACTTTCAAATATAATCATATTTTGGAGTCTTTACTTTAAAAAAGTTTTTAAATTTTCCACCATGGGATCATGTAATGAAGATTTCTTCTAGCAGTGTATGGTTTAATGATATTTACGATTCGAAACTAAATATACAGTAGTTCATTATTTTAAATCTTAAACAGTAACAATAAATATATGAAAACCTTCATCATTTTACATGATTCAGTCATGTAGGGTTTTATTGGCTAATTGTATTTTTTAGTTACGAAACGAAGAATATTTATTTTTTAAGATGAATTTCATTTCTTAAAAGTTATACAATATTTCAGTTGTATGCATATATATATATACATATATATACATACATATATGGAGACATATATATATATATATATATATATATATATATATATATATATATATACATTAAATATAATTACACGATTGCAAGGTATACTGGATCCAGATGCGAGCTATATTATTTAAATAAATTTTGTCAGAAGTGAACACACGTTGCTAGAAGCCCTTTATGGAAATAAAGATTCTGATTTTTATTAAATGTAAGGAATAGATATTTGTTATGTGGAGATAGGTAAGCAACCCGGAACATTCTACATAAGGAACCGAGTCACTGGTTTTCACAGGACTCTTTGTAGAAGAAATAGAGACTTCTCTAAAGAGGAGAAATGTGCAGGAACATAAGGAGCATATCAGAACAGTTGTCCAAAGAATTGAGGAAATTGGTTTCAAATTGAGTGCCGAAAATGTGATTTTTTTTTAAACAGACAAAATATCTGGGCCAAACCATTGACAGCCAAGGCAGAAGACCGAAGTAATTGAGAGGATGCCAACATCTAGCAATGTTGCCCAGTTACAATCTTTTGGGGGGTTTAGCAACTATCTATATGCTATCTATATCCCAAAAAGGCATAAGTTGAGAGCACCATTGAACAAATTATTAAAAAAAGGACGAAAGTTGATTTGGTCAAAGGAGTGCCAAAGTGTATTTGAAGAGATTAAGAAATGCCTGCTATCTGATTTAGCACTGGTACACTTCGACCCACAGAAGGAATTGATTGTGGCATCAGATGCAAGTGATTACAGTATAGGACCAGTATTTCTCCATAGACTGGAAGACGCATCAACGAAGCCAATAGTGCATGCTTTCAGATCACTTTTGCCTGCAGGGAGAAACTATTCTCAAATTGAAAAAGAAAGTTTAGTAATAATTTATGCAATTAGAAAATTCCATAGATTTATTTATGGCAGGATTTTCACGTTGCAGACAGGCCACACGCTCTTGTTGACTATTTTAGGATCTAAAAAATATATATCCACTCACATTGCAAACAGACTTCAACGATGGAGCATAATTCTGTTGAATTATATTTTTAAAATAAAGTAAATTTCACTAAAAAAAAATGGATAAGCTGATGGACTATCCAGATTGATTCAAAAGTGTGCAGAACCTTTAGAGGACATAGAGTTAGCTGCATTAAGAGAGAAGGACTCTACAGACTGCTGTGCAACACGATTCGAATATTATCAGAGACTCTAGATGACATCAATGAGGCAGCAGAGACAGAGGAATTCATTGTAAGTACGAAAGACCAGGTGCAGTTAAATGACAAGTCAAAGAAAGACAAAAACACTTTTACCATTTTCGAATTGGTCACAAACCTTATTGTATGCTGACAGAGTCGTCATACCAATCACACCGCAAAAGACAATGCTAATAGAATTTCATAGCGGTCATACAGGTATGCCCAGAATAAAAGCGTTGATGCGCATATATATATATATATATATATATATATATATATATATATATATATATATATATATATATATATATATATATTGACCTAATATGGACCGGGACATCAGAAAAAATGGTAAGATAATGTGGAGGGTGTCAGATAGCAGCAATGACAGCACCTGTACAGATACAACCGTGTCCGAAGACGGATTCACCGTGGATGCGGTTACACATTGACTGTGCAGATCCGTGGAATGGACATTACTTCTTAGTGGATGTCGACAGCTTTACAAAATGGCCGGAAGTGCTTAAGTGAAAGATCCGACATCGACTAATGCTATAGATGCATTAAGACATCTCTTCAGTCGGTTTGGATGTTCGCACGGAAAATCAGATCTATATTGCAACCAAGACAACAGCAACGAGAGAAAATCAGTCGACACGGTTCTACAAACCTGGTTTGAAAATATTCTTCTTGAATTATAGGACTGGAAAAAGCTTTTGAGAGGAGAGGATGACTATGAAAAGAATTGGGAACATGGTATATGCGCTAAGAAGTAGTAAATTTGACTGTCGCAGACATATGAATCAGCTAAGACCTCGACACACTGATGACTACAAACAAGCAGAAGATAATTAACTGCCCTTAGATGTATTGTATGACTCTTTTAATATTCGTCTACCCATAGCACAACCTACTCCGAGAGTAGTATCATCTACTCCAGGTCAGAGAGTATCAGTTTCACCACCAACTCCACCCCCTCAAACGGTGTTGAGGAGAAAAAGTACAAGGGCGAAAAGAAAAGTTAACCGACTGATCCCCAAACCTAAAAACAAACGGTATTAAGCAAAATTTTCCAAGGAGAAATTGGCGTTGGGGGAAGTGTTATGTGGAGATAGGAAACCAACCCGGAACATTCTACATAAGGAACTGAGTCACCGGTTTTCATCGGACCCTTTCTAGAAGAAACAGAAACTTTCTCCCCGGACATTAACAAGCTTTATTTGTATCTATGTAAATTCGTAAATAAACTTCTCTTTCAGTTTTAAAACCTTAGTGTATATTTATTTATTCCTTTAACGGGATATTTTATCTTTGATTGTCCGAATTAGTAGGCTACCTTAGGACATATTCATATTACACACCAATCAATAAATAATTATCAAATTTCTCTATTTTTCTTTAAAATGTGTTTAATGGCTTGTAACAAATAGATATAATTTATATATAATCTTCAATTTAAAAATTAAAATGTATCGAATTTACATTGAATAACATCCAGTTACCAATATACGCTTCATCCCTGCATCTAATTGATTTTACGAAACCTTAATTTTAAATTAGAGATTTTTAAGTAAATGAATGAATAAATAAATATTTAAAACCTAATTATAATATATATGTTAGGATCCGTTATATATATAAATAGACACATATCTTATGAAATGGCAGGCACACTAGAGGAAGACCTCCAATTTGGAATGGGGACAAAAAATGAATGGTCTCATTCAATGCTATCAAGAGTAAGCTTGTTTCCTTCAATAATTACAAAATACCTTCTCTACTATTAATAGTAATAATCAAAACACATTAACTGGAAGTACTTCCTTCTTCGTACAGGGATCAGGAGTTGGAACAAATACATTGAGAGAAGTGCCAAGGCTTCTGCGACGATGGTGAGCGTTCTCTACCGTGCTAGGAAGCTACTTACGCCTGAAATCATCCTGCACCTCTAGAGAACCAGCATTCGCCCGCGTTTGGAGTACTGTTGTCACATTTGGGATGGTGCATCTGCTACTAGTCTCTCACTCCTGGACAGGGTTCAAAGAGAGTCGCTAACCTGATATGTCCTGAATTTTCATCTAAGATTCAACCTATCGACGAGATTTTGCATCCCTCCGCCTGTTCCACAAGTATTTTAAGGGTGAAGGCTCTGACGAACTACAAGCACTTGTGCTCCTTCGACGTAAATACCCCCGACAAACACGACAAACAGCTAAATGCCACCCTGCTCAGTAGTGATTCCTAGGTGTAAGAAAGTCTTCTACTCCAATAGTTTCTTCCTCAGAACTCCTAAACCTTGAAACTCCCTTCCTTGATTCTGCTTTCTCAAATGTACTTACATGCCGAAGTTCAAGTGTAATTTGAACAGACATGCTGCGTCTAATCTCCCTTCATAATACCTCTGCGGCTTATGTCCCCGATAGTAGCCCCCTACTTCAAAGTTGCATTGTACCTTGTTTGGTGTGAAAATTGAATTAAAAAAATAAAGATCTTTAGCCTTGTTTATGGTGGGAAAAATAATAATTCGTTTATTAAGAATACTTGTTAAATAAAAAACCTCTAGATTAAATCTAGTATTGTGGAGACAAATCATAAATTCCTAACGATGATTAGAATTTACACTATAATGCTTAGTTCGCGGCATCCTGTCATCAGAAATTCCCAGACAAATTTTAGTCAAATCAGCTTAATATTTTCCGATAAAACTTTTAGAAATAATAAATTATTGTTTGGAATAATTCCTACATTCTCTTATTAATCTTGGAATTTGAATAAAACTGATGCCATGATGCCATAATACTTAATTTGCTGCACATTATCATAACGAGCGTCTGTACAGAACTTCAGTCAAATTATGAAAACAGTAGAACTGACGGATAAAGTAAGAGAAATATAATATAGAAGAGCCCTTTAAGATATAAGTACAGAGGCAAAGAGTTTAAACTATGTCTTTGTGACATTGATACATGATTAAAAATTGATTTTGTAAGATACCAATTATGAATATTTCGTAGTTTAAAATTTAAATTACTAGCGGTAAGTCTATAAAATATTCACCTAAACCTATTTCTTAACATGTACAAGAAAGGATTAAAAATATATCATGTTTTATTTACTTCGCTAAAGGTAGCACATTATTTTTGATGAAACACATATATTTAGTAAAAGTCCTACATACTGAATCTCTCTCTCTCTCTCTCTCTCTCTCTATATATATATATATATATATATATATATATATATATATATATGTGTGTGTGTATGTGTATATATATATGTATATATACACATATATGTGAGTGTGTGGGTGTTGGTGTGGATATATGTGCATAGATATCCGTATATATGATCCGTATGTATGTATACACTTATCAACGAAAGCGTAAACGTGAAGCCTTAAATGTTCTTGAAATACTGATAACTAATTAAATTATTGTATTTACATGAAATCTGAAAAGTAAGTAATTCATTGCCGACAAATTCCCCGTTTAACTCAATTTCTCGACTTCTCATTAATTTACTGTAACTGTTTATTTCTTTATCAAAGATTCGTTTATAGAGTGCTTTTCTTGCTATTCTTGTCAATCATTGTCGTAATTCGTTAAGTAAATATATGAACGATAAACGATCACCATTAACTCTTGCAATCATCAATGCATTAGATTTCATTACGTTGCAAACTCCATTAATTAAATATTTGAAAAAAAATCCCGCATAAAAACATTTGACAAAATAAACACAGGCAGTATTAAATAACACGGAATGTGTTGATATACTGTAAAAAGAAACCAACAAGTCCAACCAAAGCACATTGTCCAGATTAGATAGACGAGCATATATACGTGATTATATATGTTTTAATTTGTTAATATCATGAAGTAAGCATATTATTTAACCACTTTTGGATCTACAATTGAAACGTCCCCTATATTTACATGTGCCTATCTTACAGTTGGAGTTCGTTCAACGTTTAATACACATGATAATGGTAGGATTCTCTAGGCTTACCCACTAGCTACAACTACTAACCCTCTTATTTGAGCCCATAAGGATATGAGGAAAGCTCATTTTGGCATACAACATCATGAACAAGAATGCAAATCTACATTAACCGTAGCTTTTCAACCAAAACCTAATCACAGTTTCTGTCGCCGTTACTCGCACAATATGCATCATTAGAACTTGTCTCAATTTTTGATTCAGTTTTCTGAAATCGTTTGCAAACATGATTGCAATAACAGCTATCATATTAGTTTAAAAAGTTGTCTTAGGCCATCATCCGATGGTATATAAATGGAATATTTTAACTGTCTCCATATATTTTGCTGCACTTTTCTAACTTTCTTAAAAATAAAATCGATTGATTAGTATTTTTAATGGAAAACACTTACATACCTGTTGTTTTAAACTATAAGCAACCAAATGTTTCAACTACATAACAGATCCTTTTAGTTAAAAATAATTTAGAAATATCTGTATAATCATTTAGTAACACTACTATATAGCGATAAGACATATGAGAAAATAATGTAAACTTATTTGTATATTCATTTAGTAACATTGCTATCAAGATAAGAACATGCGAAACACTATAGTAAAAATAATGAAAAATTTAACGCGTCCATCAACTTATTCCAACCGTGTACACAGTTTTCAATTTAAAATATAGTAATTTTTGTTTAGCGCACATAACTCAACAACCATATATTTAAACCATACCATGTGTTTCCATGATTCATCCGCATATAGTTGTAGATCATTAAATAAGCAATACAAGTTTTTAAAAGTATGCTAAAGGGTTTGCAGAATGAATTTCGAGCAGTGTATTTTGTAATCATATTAATGGACTTGATTAACATTTAAATTTGATTTTATATTAAAATATATCAATTATATAAAAAATATTTTGAGGCAACTACTTAGGAGTCTACCTGAAGTAAAAAATTAATATACATATGTATATATTAGTATGTATATATATATATATATACATATATATTTATATATATATATGTATATATATGTATATATATATATATATATATATATATATATAAACAGTATGACAAACACTTATCTCAGATTTACCGCGAAAATTTAATTGTTTCTGTTTTATAATAAAAATCAATGGTAGAGTGTTTTATTTCATCAGTAATTTTAAGAAAAATTCTGCATAGGGAATTAAATTACTTATTTTAGATTAATATTTTATGATTTCGTCTCGATAAACAGAGAGAAGCACCAATCTTCCTGTTAATTTTTACGAATAATTTGTATAAATCTATACACATAATTATCTTAATATATATATATATATATATATGCATATATGTATAGTTTTTTTTACATAAACATACTCTCTCTATATATACGTATATATGGATATATATATAAATATATATGATTTATATATGACACATTCTGTTTTTATTGAAGTTTTCCATTGCATTTATTTATATTTATATTTAATTTCATAAAAATTGCTGATGCATACGTAACGATAGTTCAAGGACGAGGTCCCTTCAATAAACTTCCAGACCTTTTTGCACACGCATTTAATATCGTAGATTTTACTAAATTCAGTATATTACTGCTCTGCATCTCATGAGATGACTGACCATACTTTATGACTTCAGGTTCAAATGAACAGCTACAGCAGAAATTGAAATACACCCTACTAAAGCTTCATTTCCACAGCTGGTACATTTCCAAAATACGAGATGGGCGTGAGCACTATTTAGAAGAATCATATACGATAGAATTCTGTGTTAAACCTGGAAAAGGGCACAATACATGTGAAATGCTTAAAAAAGGCTTTTTTTACAATCTTGCATGAATCGAGCATCAGTTCCTGAGTAGCATAAATGATTCAAGAAATGTAGGGATGGTGAGATGTGTACGAGGAGTAAGGAAGTAATAACACACAAGTTGATAGGGCGAATAAAAATCTCTCTTTCAAGGATAGTCGTGTGTCTATAAAAACTATAAGTGTACAGTCTGATGTCGATGTGTGAACGGTACACACAATTATTCAACAGGAACTGAAGATGCGGACGATTTGCGCGAAGTATGTCCCAAGAGTGCTCCCTCCTTGTCACAGACTATTTAACAAAATTTGTACCAGTACGGTTACTCCCCCTCCCCATAGTCCAAACCTTATTCCCTAAGCTAAAGAAAATCCATGTGGGCTGTCGTTATGAGATAACTGAGGAGATAAAAGAGGTTGTGAAACAAAAAGGCTCATTCACACACACACACACACACATACACACACCATGCGATAACTAACCTTTAGCCATTAACCAACGCCGCAGTAAGCTAAATAAAAAAAACATACGTAGTAAAAATGCTCACAAATATATGGATGCCTAATAAAATATAAACGTTTCTTACTACTAAAAATGTATAAACCTAAAAAAAATTAAATTTTATAAAGCAGTTCAACAATGTATACATTTGTGCTATGTAATACATATAAGTTAGTTTTCTATACATATGAACAGCTGCCACCAGTGACCTAACTATTTAGTATGTTTACTTAAAAATAGCCTCGTAATAAGTGAGTGTTTAAATAACACTCAGCTATTCTTTTGGGTGGTGAAGTTTTGTATCATATTATTGTAAATAGTATTTCTTAAAATAACTATTTTGTGTAGGGATTTTTTTAATTAAATTATAAATGTAAAACTTTGTTTTTTTTAATGAAAAAGTATTTAAGGCATGTTCCTTGGAAACTAGCTTTAACAACCTGCAGTAGCCAGATTTTTTTAGTCTCTAGTAATGTATTAATAATAATAATATATATACACATATGTGTATGTGTATATACATATATCTATATACATATATTTACATATGTATATACAATGCAAATATAAACACACACATATAAATAGAGAGAGAATGAGAGATAAAGAGGGATAATTGCTAAAGAAAAAAATCTAGTTTGCATTTTAATTTTCATTTTGCACTCTTAAAATTGATAATATATCTACTTTAATTAATCGTGACGTTGCTGAATTTTGAGATTAGGATTGCTTATTTGTATTTGGGTTCATCGGACTACTGTTCTCGTCTGGAGTGTGATATTCACAATGTTTCGGTCGATGTAACATCCGGCCATTCTTCAGGTGCATCTTGTTGACGCGAGATTGTTTCTCTCGAACGCGGGACTTTGGACGGAATTTTGAACGGAACCCTTTATATGCTTCACAGGGTTAGCGTGCTTTTGTTCCATCAGCCATGATTGGATGGAAGTCCTAAGTAAATCGCAATTGCATTTGTTTTTCAGTCGCCTAGACTGAGGATTGAAACATCAATCGTCAGGAGATTATCACTTCAGTTGTTAGAGTACTTGGAAAAATCAATTGTATTAAGTTGGTGCAAAAATAATGCCGTTTTCTTACGTTTAACTTCAAAATATTATAACTCCTTTCATAAAAAACTTTATTAATTTAAATGACAAGCATTAGATTCGACATATTTTTCCAACTAGAAACAAGTTGATTAACCCTATTAGCATAGAAGTCCAAAGTTTTTGACCGATGAAGTCATTGAACGTCGATTCGCCATCATTTGGAGCAGTTTTCGCGCAGGAAGTTGTCGAGATGCTTGAAAAAGTCATAATCGGTGGGAAAGAGCTCCGGTAAATATGGTGTATGAGGCAGTCTCGTAGTCCAATTATTTTAGCTTCTGCAGGGTCAGTCAACAACATGCGGCGTAGCGTTGTCATGGAGGAGAATTAATCACTTCATATTGCGAAATCTTGGGCAAATAATTTGCAGCTTCTTGTGCATTTCGCTAATATGTCAACAGTACGTCTCCACAGTAATTGTTTCGCCAGGATTCAAAAAGCTGTGAAAATGAGACCGGCCGCAGACCACCAATTAGTCACCACGACCTATTTTGGTGCAATTTCGGCTTTAGGTGTATCTGTTATATTATTGTTATATCTTATTCCGAACGTCGCCAATTGTCGTCGAGGTTGCACTTGTCATCACACGTTACAATTCTCTCGAGAAATGGATCGTTTTTCTTGCGCACCAAGAGCGTAGAAGACACATAAAACCGACGATTTTTTTTATTATCGTTGAATTCATGCGGCACCCATTTATCCAACATTTTTTTACTTCCCTATTTGCTTTGAATGGCGAAGGACTGTAAAGTGGTCGACCTCGAGTTCAACAGACACTTTTCGTATTGCTTTGCGAAGATTGGTTTTAAGATATTCAAATGTTCGTTATAAACCGCAGTCGGCTGTTCGCGAACGTCTTCATCTTCGAGGCTCTCGTCATTATTGCGAAATTTCTTGAACCATCGTTGTCCCACACTTTACTTAGTAGTACTAGGGACAAAGGGATCGTTGATATAACGAGCTGTCTAAGCAGCTTTTCGACCTAGTTTGTAACTAGAACAAGAAAATCCTGCGGATTTGAATTTTGTGCATGCTGCCGAAAAGCCTGTAAAATGGGTGAAAAAAGTGAGAATGGTAACGAATATCACGATTCGATAGAGCGAAAAACTTGCTTTAAAATAGTATATGACATGGTTATATATATATATATATATATAATGAAATTAAAATAAAATCAAGTATTTCCTTTTCAGATTAAATATGTTTGTTTTTAACTTTTTTTCAAAGTCTTTTAAACATGTTTTATTTACTATATATATATTAATAAATTAATTGAGAAACCATATATAAAAGTATCATATGTAAGAAAACGATATTGTTTGTGTGCCAACCTTATAAAAAGAAATGTGCTCCTGAAGGTTAATGGTTCAATTCTGTGTGTTGAGTTTTGTCTTTCGAATCTATCCATGCAAGCAATGATACATGGATAGACTCGAAAGACAAGCAGTCAGCACTTGCAACGCCGACCTTCTCTTCACGAGATATATAGATGGCGTCCTCATACTCACATGCCCCACCGAAGAAGCACTCACAATCTTTAACACATTTTACAATGCTGACCACCACTTACAGTTAACAATAGAAAACCCAGAAAACTCTGGCTCTCTCTCACTCCTTGATTTTAAATTTAGCATCAAGAAAAACGGCTCTATATACACAGAATTCTACAGGAAACCTGTCTGCAGACGTTTGTTTGTACACTTGAGATCCGCATTACCCCTCAAAGACAAACTGAGCTATGCACACACAGAGATTTCATGCATATGCAACAAGCGCATTCCAATTCTACCTTATCTTCACTCAGAAAAAGAAAAAAAACGCCAACGCCAAACTCTCTCAAATACCTGTTTCCTCAAGCTCCCCTTATTTAACGATAGAATCTTCTCTGCTATCCGTAGAGCCATACACCACGAGCAGCTAGACATACATCTTATCCACACCGGTACCACCTTAAGACAGCACCTTACCCGGAACACCCACCACATACACCCAGCGCTTGCTACCTAACTAACTAGCCCATTAAAGATACAGGACTATGTTTGCGCAACCACGTGGTCTATAACCTGCAATGCCCTAAATGCAACAGATCCGACATAGGAAGTACCGCGAGACCACTGCACAAACACATAAAAGAACATATAAACACCAGAATCTCCTCATTCCACAAACATATTATTTCATGCAACAGCACACAACGTAATATTCGCGTTTGTATCATTGTCAGAAACCTTGGAAACCTTAGAATTGCTGAAGCACTCCTTATTTCGAAACACAAACCTTCCTTGAATAACAGGCTAGAACTGAGCTCTCCCGTTATCATTTGACACCCCTAATAACAAGCGAACCAGAGCAACGACAATATACAAATTATAAAATATGAATAAAAAATACACACACACACACACACACACATATATATATATATATATATATATATATATATATATATATATATATATATATATATATATATGAATTAAAGTATATGTAATCTTATAAATAGTAATAAGGGAACACATATCAATAACAAGATACAAAATAGAAAAGAGATATCAATTAAAAGTATATGTAATAAAAACACAAAAACGACAACACACAGTTACTTACGCATAGACTACGAGGTATATAGACATCCACATAATACATGACGTAAACTTAGAAAGGAAATAATATAACGAACATACAAATAGATACCGACAAAGAGCAAACGAGGTGAATTAGAAGATAGATAATAATATACCTATAATAATACACACACACACGAACAATTGCATGTAAGCATGCATAGGTGTAAGTATACGCGTATATAAGTACATATATATGTACTAATCACACCTTTTTGCGATCCTGATTTTTTCTGCAGTCCTGTCCTCTTCTCTTACACCATCTTGAACATACTTTTGTTTTCTATTTTGAAAAGGGGAAGTCCCTCTTTCCCGGAATCAATCAAAGTTCCATACCACCAACGGACTTTATATACATCGGACATACCAGCAACTTGGTTATAAAATAATTATACATTGAGGTGAGAAATGATAGACGAATAAACATTTCTCTACTCAAACATGCCCGTCTATTTTTGTTTTCTTACTTTCATGATTCCGTTCTTTCTTCGCATAGTTTTGGCTTTTAAAACTTCCATATATTCCTTTACCAACAATGCTTCAAGCAAACTACTACCTGCTCTTATAAAATTTTATGTAAATACATAAAATAATTCATGTATATGCATAAATATATATATATATTTATTTATATTCAGACATTCTAATGAGTCGTAGACGAGGAAACACGTGTCAGTGGATAATTATATTTTACAAACAATATATATGCCGCTCCTAATGTTAGGGTACCAAACTCATTCTAAACGTATCGCTAAAAAAACAGATAAAATAATACATATATTAATATATATATATATATATATATATATATATATATATATATATACTGTGCTAATCGCCTTATTGCAGATTAGGACAATATCAATATTTCAATAAATATACGTCACAAAAAACATACAAGTGAATCATTAAACGACTGCTTTAAGGTTATTTATTTCCCAAAGTTTTATTCAAATTCATGCGATATTCGTGAAGTTATGACATGTTATTCTTTATCAAGGAATGTTTACTGTCCATCGCTTTATTACAGGTCTCTTAAAATGTTGTTTTAGGGCAAAAATATAATGTCTAATAATGAAAACTTTATTTTTTATTATATTTTATTGTTAAAGAATAATGAACAAAAGCATATCCTATGTTCAAAGTCTCAAATAAATTTAATTTAATCTATCGACATATCCACCATTTTTTGAAATAACATTAAACAACATTTTGTCCACCGAGGATGTCAATTCTTTGATCTGAAAAGGAGTTATGGCTCTAGCGACACAACTATTTTCCTCCTCAGAGCACCCTTTGAAGTAAATTTCTCTCCTCCCTCATAAACCCTTTTTTTCAATATTCACTAGAGATGTTCAATGTCTGAAGAACACGATTGCCAGGTCACGAGGGTTTCTCCAATGAAGTCCATAGATTCAAGAAAAGGCGCAGTTGCTCTAACAGAATAGGATGGTGTATTGCTGTGCATAAAACCAACATGTAAGCGACCTGACGCCAGTACATCAGTTAACAAAATAGCTACGGGCCTTATCCGTAAATAGGACACATTGGAAATCTATTTTAATGCGATTCTATTCCCAAACCATTCGTTTTTTTCCCCCTATGTTGTTTGCTCAGTGGAGGCCTTGAAACAAGTTTGATGATCCCATTCAGCATATTGCATTGGGCCTGGCTGGATCTGGGAACCATTCCAGTTCTTGGAAAAATGGAAGCACTGGTGCTGTTTGACTTCCATACGAATTTTCCGAACATCACGAAGTGAAACGTTTCTCCTGATGCTCTTATCCTTTCTGGGTTCGGCGTTGAAGTTGTTTACGAACGAAGCCAAGGTTCTTAGATACCTTTCCACATCTTAGCTAAAATCTTTGATCGACAATCCTACTGTGAGTCAAGCAATAAGCCTTTGCTTTTCAATAACCTTTCATCGCCCTTTTTTTAATTGTAAAAGATTTGCAATAAAGCGAGGGACACTATAAATTCCTTGATAATGAATAAAATTAACTTCGAGAATATCGCATAGACTTGAATAAAATTTTGGGAAATAAGTAACCTTGACACAACCCTTTGATAATACGATTTTATTTTTTTACCTTTATTTTGTGAACTACTGATATTTTACTAATCTGCAATGAAGCGATTGGCACAGTTTTTATATATGCTGTTTTAGAATAAAAATTAGTATATGTTGTATATTATGGCATATCAACTTATCTTCTAAAGGCATAATCTAAAGAAAAAAATCAGAAAACCTAATAACTTCCAAAATTATATTTAAAAATTGAAGTAGTTTCTCTAAAACGGATTTGACTAATTATACAGAAACTATATCATATAAAGTCGGAATCCATTATATAGTAAATATACAAGTCTATGCATTTAAATACATGATAAATCATTTTACACCTTAATTATAAAATTAATAACAAAATACAGTAAATCATATAATACCCATGTATGTAATAAATAACATTATAAACAGCACCGCGAGGCGGGGCAAATACTGTTACAAGGAGCTGGAAGAAAACATCGTGTTCCACACCGAAACCTGAAAACACCGTATCCTAGTGCCACTCTATCTCGGGGTTCTATTGTGAATTTAAAATATTTTTAAAAACAAGACATCAACAATTCGAAATATCTCTGTGGAAAATATCCGAACGTTGTTTAGATTATTGAACAACGAATGTTTGGAATTGCTTTATTCTGTACTTATTTTCATAAGAGAGAAAAGGGCAACGCTCCATCGGACATTAGTGTCAGACACATCGATAAAGCCCGTCTATTCGTTTCTTCGTATCTCACTTTTGCGATTCTAACTGTAAATTGAATCAACGTAAATAACCGGACCTTTACAGTCATCGGGTCATCGGGTCGTCGAGGAGATTTTCACATCTGATATGTGTCGTGTCGATCGGATTGAAAGGTAAACAATTTTCATCTCTTATTCTCTCTTTCTCTCTCTCTCTCTCTTATATATATATATATATATATATATATATATATATATATACATAGATGTGTGTATAACTTTCTTTTTTCTCTATTTACCTTTTTGAGGCATATATATACATATATATATATTGTACATTTTTGTATATATAAATAATATATATATGTATATATATAAAATAATATATATATATATATATAAGAGGAGAAGAGTGTTGAGAGAACAATAGATAGGGTAGAAATTATAAAGATTAAAAGTAGTAGAGATCAGATCAACATTACTCAAAATGGCAGACAGTAACGAGGGAATGTCGAGTGTTGGCAGAGAAACGTGATTTTTTCGAGAATAGTCGGACTCTCAAGAATGATGGTCGCTGAAAAGGACTGCCTGAATAGAAACTAGTCTAATCTTTAACTATTAGTCCCAGGGGCGATTAGAAGTTTTTGATGTTTGCTGAATAGTGAAAAGTGTTATTTTTGCCTTTTGATTACAAGTCTTTATTTCGATGTCATTCCTTTTCACATAGATATCACCATGTGGAAGGAATAAAAGTTCGGACAGCCGAGGAAATGTCAGAGAATGTGTCAAAGAATGTGGATAATGTTGTAAAGAAGACAAGATGATACGAGTCAATAAATTATTTGATTTCGCAATTACTGACCGATAATACAACTTTCCAACTTTGTTAAATTATAAATAAAAATATATAATATACTATTTATTGCAAAATATCAGGGTGAATCGACGTTTTTCGAGTTTTAATAAAACAGTCTGTGTTCTTGGCCTTCGGGCTGGGATCAAAGTGTAATATCTGTTCTGCAGATGCTGCACTTAAGGTAATTTGTACCAGTCAATGTAGGGGAAACCCTCTATACTTGGACAATTATTATTTTTGGTAACCAGAGTGCCCCCTTTTTTGCCTACTTTTAGGGGAGCTGGTTGTTACCTCACATTAAAAACGGGCTTGTGCCTAATTTGCTTTGGTGGGGAAGCAAATAAATACAATAAAACAGTCTGTGTTTTTACGCTATTTAAATAGAACAACTCTAAATATAGATGGAAAAAGGTTTAAATTGTGAAACTACCCTGAAATGTTATTGTTTTATACGCATAGTTACAATTTCATTAAAATTGGATATACGTACTTGAATTTTTCAAAACTACCTGCTCTATAGATAATATAAATTTAGGAATCATTTTCCTTGATAATTTTTTGCATGTTTTTAATTTATGCATAATCTAATATATAAACAAATGTCTGTCTGTCGGTCTGTCTTTCTCCATCTTTTCGAACTCTATCTCCCCCGAAACTAAAAGGCACAGAGAGGCGCTATGGGCCTCAAATGATTGGATTTTAGAGGCCGTTTTTATGGGCGTTTTAAATGGTTCACAAAGGTGTCAAAATTGAGAAAAATAAAGATTTTGTAGATTCATTTTAGTTAATTTGTAATTTTTAACTAGTTTATAAACATGTCAAGTTACCAGCGTTGAATGATACGGTTTCAATTCTAGCTGATGGTAAAACAATACATTTTTTTTACTCTTTTTTACTTCACGACTACATAATAATATATACGAAATCTGGACTGATTACAATGTCATATTTAAGTGTGTTTTATGCATGAGCAAACCTCATCCCGTTAGTAGGATATATTTGAAATTAAATAAACATAGATCTTCCAACGTCCTCCTCTTAAGTTGTACGCTTAGAGATTCGAAATAACGTGCCCTGCCTTACCCAGAAAAAATAAATATAAACACACTTTCAGATTTTTATGTATATTCGCTAGCCTTTATTTATATGTGTGTATGCATTATGTGCGTATACACATAATGCATACACACATATACACACAAAAGCATACGCACAAACACACACACACACACATATATATGTATATATATGTGTATATATATGAGAACAAATAATTAATAAAATATGTTAAAAACAAAAAATACAATAATGCTAAAATACAATAATGGTAAAATGCAATAATAGTAAAATGCAATATTGGTAAAATACAATAATGGTAAAATACAATAATGGTAAAATGCAATAATGGTAAAATGCAATAATTGTAAAATACAATAATGGTAAAATACAATAATGGTAAAATGCAATAATGGTAAAATACAAAATGGTAAAATACAATAATGGTAAAATACAATAATGGTAAAATTCAATAATGGTAAAATTCAATAATGGTAAAATACAATAATGGTAAAATAAAATAATGGTAAAATGCAATAATGGTACAATACAATAATGGTAAAATACAATAATGGTAAAATACAATAATGGTAAAATGCAATAATGGTAACATACAATAATGGTAAAATGCAATAATTGTAAAATACAATAATGGTAAAATGCAATAATGGTAAAATACAATAATGCTCACATACAATAATGGTAAAATACAATAATCGTAAAATACTATAATGGTAAAATGCAATAATGGTAAAATACAATAATGGTAACATACAATAATGGTAAAATGCAATAATTGTAAAATACAATAATGGTAAAATACAATAATGGTAAAATACAATAATGGTAAAATGCAATAATGGTGAAATGCAATAATGGTAACATGAAATAATGGTAAAATGCAATAATGGTAACATACAACAATAGTAAATTGCAATAATTGTAAAATACAATAATGGTAAAATACAATAATGGTAAAATACAAAAATGGTAAAATGCAATAATGGTAAAATGCAATAATGGTAACATACAATAATGGTAACATGCGATAATTGTAAAATACAATCATGGTAAAATGCAATAATCGTAAAATACAATAATGGTAAAATGCAATAATCGTAAAATACAATAATCGTAAAATGCAATAATGGTAAAATACAATAATGGTAAAATACTATAATGGTAAAATACAATAATGGTAAAATGCAATAATGGTAAAATACAATAATCGTTAAATGCAATAATGGTAAAATACAATAATGGTAAAATACAATAATGGTAAAATAATATAATGGTAACATGCAATAATTGTAAAATACAATAATGGTAAAATGCAATAATGGTAAAATTCAATTATGGAAAAATACAATAATGGTGAAATACAATAATGGTAAAATACAATAATGGTAAAATACAATAATGGTAAAATACAATAATGGTAAAATACAATAATGGTAAAATGCAATAATGGGTAAATGCAATAATGGTAACATATAATAATTATAAAACACAATAATAGTAAAATATAATAATTGTAAAATACAATAATGGTAAAATGCAATAATGGTAAAATACTATAATTGTAAAATACAATAATGGTAAAATATAATAATTGTAAAATACAATAATGGTAAAATGCAATAATGGTAAAATAACATAATGGTAAAATACAATAATGGTAAAATACAATAATTGTAAAATGCAATAATGGTAAAATATAATAATTGTAAAATACAATAATGGTAAAATGCAATAATGGTAAAATACAATAATGGTAAAATGCAATAATGTTAAAATGCAATAATGGTAAAATACAATAATGGTAAAATACAATAACGGTAAATATAATAATTGTAAAATACAATAATTGTAAAATACAATAATGGTAAAATATAATAATTGTAAAATACAATAATGGTAAAATGCAATAATGGTAAAATATAGTAATTGTAAAATACAATAATCGTAAAATACAATAATGGTAAAATGCAATAATGGTAAAATACAATAATCGTAAAATGCAACTATACTTTAGAAGTATAGTTCAGTTTTTAGCAATCCTAAATTGTAAAGTTTACAAAATATAAAAATAATCTACCCACTTAACTCATCATGCTACCTTAAATACGCGTCTGATAATTCCAAATGTTATGCTTAAGAATTGTCGATTTAACCAAATACATGCCTATTACGAATTGCATGCGCGGACCGATCTTTATAAAAATAAATTATTTAATATAACTAAAGTTTATATGCATGTGAGGAAGTTTAAACGTGTTAATCAAGTTATCCGCCATGATAGTAAAAAGATATTAATTGATTTTTTTTTATTTACTGCATCTTGTCTTCTTGAAACACATTTGGATTTAAATATTCTACCGAAAGAGTGTTACGTATATACAACCATATTTTTTAATATATGCTAAAATTATATTTCTAAACAGTTTTTTTTTTTTAAATTTTTTTGTTGAAAACGGGCGATAATTCATCTATGCCTCATATATAATTTTATCCATAAAATATTGATTATAAACTAACTGTAGTCTAATAGTATTAGGGTTCGAAATATAATACTACAATTAAAGGGGAAATACGAAATTAAGATTTGCCACCAGAATTATCATATTGTATGAACAGCTCTTTTAAACAAACCATTCTCTTCGTGTAAATTATCTACAAGCAAAAAATACGAGCATATGTATACTTTTTCCATTATAAATGGAAGTATTTACAAATAATGTGTATGTTCTGATAGTGCAGTCCAGTTTTATGGAGGTTAAATAAGTCTGGTCATTTAAAACAACTTTATTGAATACTAGCGGCTACACAACGCCGAGTCAAACACAACATCAATTACACTCAACATCGTCTTACCATCAATGCTTACCTTGTGAACGCGGAATATAGGAAATTCCCATATGCACAAAACAAAACAACTGAAAAAACCAAAAGTAACCTTACTAAGGGTAAGGATAATGAGCAAACATTGGATAAAATGATAGTTGAAATTATTACGGACTTGCCAGGATTCGAACCTGGAATCTTTTGATCCGTAGTGAGACGCGTAATCAATTGCATCACAAATCATGTCCGTATGCTGGAAGCGGTTACCACGACTCTAAAGAGACAGAGCTAAATTCCGTTGGCATGGGCAGGTAAGTTTTTCGACTAGCACAAAATGGCCCCCAAACACTTTTTTCGGGCTTTTTGTGTGACTTTTTGCGTTGATCGTTACGAACAATATCTAAATAAGGACAATCTAGGGACTCATACCTTTCAGGGAAAAAATAATTGTTAAATTCCGTGCATTCATTCGACAGTTTTATTGGTGTAAATACACATATAAATAAATAAACATTTAGAGCTGTATTAATAGTATGAATATGCATTAATGTACATATCTTTTATTATTAAAATATATATTTACAAAGATTTATAACTTAGATTTCGTAATTCGAGCGGTACGAAAGAAAATGGTATTTTAATTTCCACCAATTGGAAACTTAATCAATCTTCGAAAGACACTAAGTAGATGAGGTAGATACCATACATAATAACAATAGCATCGTTTTTCAAGTTGGAATGTTTTATAACGATCACTTGTAAAATAAATGCTGCTATGTTAGCTGAACCTCTTCAGATTTATGAAATCACATTCAATAGCAATGATTCAAATAATAAAATCATTATCCTGAACCAAACAAAAGCGGATGCTCAACTACAATAGAAGCGGGCAAATGAATATCCGAGATGAGAGATATTTAGATGACCTGTGTATATTATGTTGGATTTCAGGGGCTATTAATTCTTTTTTTTTTTTATTCTAAAAGACTATAAACTTGTCGATGCAAACTAGCAACTGATTCTATTCACAGAATTAACATTACCCCAAGATAATATATATATATATATATATACATATTATATATAGAGAGAGAGGAGGAGGAGGAGGAGGATACATAAATAGCTAGAAATATATTTATATACATATATATGTATACATAATACAGATAAAAATGGATATATATATGTATATGGAGTTGAGATTTTAAATAAACTGTGGTCATAAACATGATTCCCTAACATTGCTAAGTTGGATGTAAAAAAGACTAGTGAATTTATAGCTGTATGGGCTTAAAAGTAGAGTAATGCTAGGATTAGGCAAGACCGATACAGCGATATATATAAATATATATATATATATATATATATATATATAAAGATATATATAAATATATATATATATATATATATTTCTATGACAAAACTACGTTGACAAAGTGGTTTACAATAAATCACCGAAGGTAAGCTATCTTTATTTAATACAACATGGGTGGCGATTTACAGAATACTAACAATGTGTAAAAGAAGACAGCGAAACCTACCAGCCAAAAAATAAACTTACGTCGTCTTCTCTTTTGGATATGCTTTCATATTGCTTAAAGCGTCTTTATTTAACAGAATCCCCTTCAAGCTGAAAAGGTTTAATGTCGTGCGAGAACCCAAGTAGATAGTTACTGACTGGTAGATATGAGTAGTAAGCATCTGAATTTTGAAAGGAAGAATTAAAATCATTTCCAACATTAAATTTTTATTCAACTACAAAATTTTAATCAGTGGTGTATGAGATTTTATCTTTATGTTGGAACCTGTACCTGCCAACATTTAGGATTATCTCAATAATTAAAGAACTCAAACTAAATTAAATGTCATTTTATCTATTTTCTTGTGAATACCACATCCATCCGTTTTTCCGATAAGTAATGATTCGTCTTCTTACAGATAATGTTTTTACATCAAAAGGTCTAAAATATTCATAAGCACGGGAAAATATATTTTATGCGTGCTTATTGGAAGTATATTGTCATTATGTAAAGTTTTACCAAAATAAAGCACTGATCCATATATATCTTAGATTGGGATATCAAGGTTCAACTTCTGAAATACTAATTTCGGTTTGGTATTAATCATTAACCATTTGACGATATATTTTGATTCCATAGGTGTGATTAATGTCGCTTACGACGAAAAAACTTCATGATACTGATAGGATTTTTACAGTAGGTTTCTAAGATGGAAGAAAGTATACTATATTATATCAGTTTATCGAAATACATTTATCAGATGAGAAAACATCGATTTCGTGACGAATTACACATTAAATATTTAAAACTGTAAAACACAGTGTGCCTGTTTGTTAGTATACTAATGCAAATAATACATCGCATATTATGGTCAAATATACTTTTGTCTGTAATCTGCCTGCAACAGTAAATAATTAAGTATGAATTGATTACATAATTATATATTCTATATATAACGTGATTATATAAATTTAATTATTATATATATATACATACATATATATATATATTTATTTATATAAAACGGGTTAAGAAATTCCAACGAAAGAACGATGTATAAATTATTTTCAAATTTGAAAATAATTTCTGACGAGGACGTATCACAGAACGTCTGAAACGCGCGTAAAAACAATTTCAATGACTTTAAAAAATTATTACAATCATCCAAACATAATTTGCAATGAAAAACCAAGGCACGGAATAATAAAATAATGTTAAAAAATACACATTGTTGGTGACTACTCCCTTATTTAAATATATATATATATATATATATATATATTTAAAGTAAAGTTACTATACAGTCTTAAAAGTTACTATACACCTGTAAAAAATAAATATTAACTATTAATACAAATATAATACAATAAAACAATAAGACTGTATAGTAACTTTACGGACACCCTTTATATATTGTTTTGATTGTTCGGACGATTATTTTCATCCTGCGTGTTATTGGCACAACGTTTCGATCGATCAAAGCTTCGAACTTCGTTTTCTTTTTCAACTATGTAAAAGAGAGTTAGCTCTATATTGATAAAAGTAGGAACTTTTTGTTTGAGTGTGTGTCTGTAAAAAATGAAAAAGCGCATCTTTTATTGGGTATTTTGAAGACTTTTCTATGGTGTAATTTTTTACTGAATACTTCTAATTGTCCCTATTAGTGAACATTTTTACGAAACCTTGAATAAATATCTTACACGTATTTTAATTTTTTAAAACGCAGTGCAAGGGGGCAATTCTAAGAAAAAAAGGGGGGTATCTCTCTTGGCTTGGGCGTTTTCCGTGGAAGGAGTTTTTATGGGAAAAATAAGAGGAAATAACAACAAAAAAAAAATTAATATTGGTTTCATTCTTCTTTTGTTGTTATTTCCTCTTATTTTTCCCATAAAAATTTGTAGTTAATAGATTCCAAATGTGGTTAAATTCGATACTTGAACGGCTCAGGATGTTTTTGCTATGCATTATATGTGCTGTTTTCGTGGGTTCCAAACCCTCCATCTTTCTTTTATATTTAGTATTTTAACATTATCCAACATTGGGAAATAGGGACCTTATTTCCTTATATATGTTCTGGTTGTTTTTTTCGAATTATCCGCGAATGACAGCTTTTCGGTGTTCTTCTAGTCTTACTTTGTGGGGGCGGTATGTTTCCCTCTTGTAGAGTTATCCAATTATCTTCTACACATTGAAATTTAATCCTAAATACAGATGATATGAATAATATAATAAATAATTGTTCAAAGTTGACAAAATAGAAGAAATCTACATTAGTAAATAACAAAGTATCCTTTCGAATTCTCGTCTATATTCTTGAGTTCGACATAAAAGTTCGCCGAGTTCGACAAGATGTTAATAAAGTAGAACAAAGGTTCTATCGGTTTAAATATCGTGAGAATTGCGCGTAAGATGAGAATAGCAATCAGAATAAAGTAAATCTTAATCGAATATACTGATATGCATATATTTCAATATCAGTTAATTGTTTGACACCAGCTTTATTTCATTCAAATTAACTCATCTTTTTAAAATAATCAGATGACGACTTTATAGAGTATTATAAAAAAATTAATTAACAAAACATACATTCTGTTTGCTGTCACTCTTCGTGTGCAAAACATGAACTATTTTTGTTTCACTTCCGTTGTAAAATCTCGATCAGGAAATATAAGCCAAATTTAAAGAAAGAAAGTAATGCGTTCTTACTATTAAGTATTAATTATGCATTAGCTACTAAGTGAAGAGAGAGGAGAAATCATGGTTTTAATTATGGCAAATTTGATTAATGAACACTGTGATGATTTTTTTTGTCTACAAGAATAAATCTTATTATACTCCGAAAGACAGATCTTTTCTCTTTGTTGATCACAGATATGACCTTTTACCTTTAAAAGTTGAACTCTTGTCTCGTATGAAAAAGACCGATTTACAAGCAAACCCAAAAGTTTACTCATTATATATATATATATATATATATATATAGAGAGAGAGAGAGAGAGACAGACAGAGACAGAGACAGAGACAGAGAGACAGACAGACAGACAGACAGACAATAAAAATAAAATAAAAATACAGACGATGGTTGACGTTATGTTTTTTGAGAAGGAAAATCGAGAATTAATAAAATAGTAATCAACGTTTCGTCCCTATTTCAGGGGATATCATCAGGGTTTCGTAAGAAAAATGTAGAAGAAAACAATTACAGACCACATGCGAGTGGAAAAATACAAAAATTCTAAAGTTCTTTAGGATTTTTTCCTTTTTCAATCGAATTTCTTCTCAATTCTGGGCAGAATCTATAAATGTGCGTGTGGAAAGGTCGGATTATTCTATACTTATAGACATTAAAACGTTATTCATATACATATGTGCACATTTACTTTATTTATCTTATTTATTTTGTTGAAATTATATGAGAGGAGACGATTAATGACATATAGACCGATTACCCAGAATCTGTATTCATATTTTGCTCTCTGATTACTACATTTCCTATAATAGGGGCTAAATTGTAGAAACCTTTTCTTTGCGTGATGGCTCTAGTATTTTAAATAAGTGCTGATTCTAGAAGACTTCGTTTAGCTTTATCTACAACGAATTTGATGATTTTTGCATGAACAAAGAAAAACGAGTGATGATGCTCAGCACAATGGCAGAAAAGTGCATTTAAGGAATTTCCATTCTTTATGTATCTTCTTATTTTTAATTTACGTTGTGTTTTACTTATATATGTTTGGTGGCGGTCATTACAAGGGATAGTGTATATGCCGGCGTTGGGTGTGAGGGTTTAGGAGGAGAGCTTAGTGGTTTTTAATGTGTGTGTTTATTGTTGAATAAGTTGTTTGTATCGAATATATACCAAGTTTATTGAGAGTGTCGCAAATTTTATATTATTAGTATAGCTAGGAATAAAGAGATATCTGTTTTGTAGGGAGGTATCTGTTTCATATATTTCTGTTTGTTTACATTAGAATATATTTCCGTAGCTTTTTTCTTCGCATTAATATATATATGTATATATATATATATATATACATATATATATATATATATATATATATATATATATAGAGAGAGAGAGAGAGAGAGAGAGAGAGAGAGACTAGCGTATCCGTATCCTGGCATTGCCAGAGAATTCGAAGTAAGATATGAAAACCAATGCCTAAGCTAAAATTTATAATGAATATTACGATTTATAGTGGTGTTTACAATAATAATACGAAGAGCTTTAATAATAAAAATTGCCATAATACTGATGCTACTACTACTACTACTACTACTATTTATTGCACAAGCATTATTGATAATAGTAAAAATAACAAGAATAAAACTGATGTTTATGATAATATAATAGTGTAAAATACACAATGATAATATTGATAGACAAACTCATAATCATAGTAAGAGGAGCCCGGCGATAAAAGTCTGAGTAATTACATTAAATAAGAAAATAAAAAAATACTGAAGATAATGTTTAAAAATTAAAAAAAAAATCATGTTAATACTTACATAATAAGCATAATAATTGTAACAGTAATGAAAACAAAATTAAAACTAATCAGGATAGTACTAAAAGAACAAAAATATAATATTAATAAAACTATTTTTACGACTTCTAATAATAAATCAAAAGAACAAATCAAAATAATAAAAACAAAAATATAAAGAATGTAGAAAAGGAAAAAAGTACTATTATTAAAAATATCAATGATGATAATATTAAAATTAGACGACAACCAATAATAATAATAACAATTTGCCTATTGTCTTTGTCTATTAGCCAGAAGCAGAAGTGTGATCACAGGGTCTCATTTGAAATTCTCGGTGCTTAACCTTATTTCCTGACTTGGGTACTAAACGACGACCCCCACATTCCCCACATTCCTCTTATTCCCTTCCCTTAAACCTGGGTATTTTGGAGTGCTTGTTTACCATGTAGGCTAAGATGTTTGAACTGGGCCACTCTTGTCTAGTTGTAGGGTATCTATTTGGAAGTTTATCTGGCTGTTGTATTCCGAATGATAGAAGAGGGGCCCTAACTCTTTGGTGGCGCTTACAGCGGCTGCCTTATGATCAGTTGTATAATATCGGGGTGTCGTTAGTGCTATATATCACGCATTAAGATATTAACTCATCTCTGGTGAGCATTCTCGAGGCTACATTCCTGTGGATGAGGAGTCGGCTGATGGACTACTCGTGTTGCATGATGGTAGCTATGCACACCTGCTTTGTCTAGCACCTATCACTTAAAACTGAAACTACAACATAAAATGAAATGACAACACAATCCAAAATAACGAGCAAACCAGACACACACTTGAACAATGATTCGCCTCATTCCTGGAAGCTTGCATTTACAAATATCCAGGGACTTAGAACTAACTTAGATTAAGTAGAATCATTTGTCCTAGCAAACTCTCCGGATATCCAAGGGCTAAATAAAGTTAACTTGTACTGCCACATCTCCTCTAACTACTTTAAGAAGGCTGGTTAGTTTCCACTTCGTCGTAAAGACTTTGACAGACAAACTGTACTCTAATCAATCATGCCTCTGGCAGCATAGATGTAACACTCTCCCCTGGCAGTAACGCCCAAATACATGGATTTGGTCACTTTAATGCTTACCACAATAATTGGCTTGACTTTTCCCACTATAGAGACACAGCTTGTAGCATCATCCATAAATTTTTATATAACATTCCTTCACAGAAAGTAACATTCCCGATCCGTCTCTCAAATCGTCAGGATCAGCAAGCATCTCTTCTAGAAATATTTCTGGCAACATTTCCGGAGTATTGTGTAACAAATGCCCACGGTCCACACTGTAATTCTGATCATGCTGTGATAATGATAGACATCACCTAAACCTCTCAACCCCAAGTTGAAGAGTCATTGCTCAAAACAACAAGGTACTGCAATAAGGCTGACTGCGATGCCATCAGAGATCACGCTAGAGACACCCTATGCAGGAATATATTTTCTTTTCCTGCAGAACACTTCGCAAATAAGACAACTGAATGGTTCAAAGCAGGAACTAAAGCACATTTCCCAAACAGAAGTTCTATAGCAAATCCCACTCTCTCTAATAGTTGAAGTTGCGCAGCTGCCATTGCTCAAAGGTAACATGCATACCGTAGATTTATCCGGAATAACTCAGTACAACCTGATCCATGAGTTTATAAAAGCTAGAAGTGATTGTAAGAAAGCAATAGCGACAGCTAGAAGAGACTATACCGAAACCACCAGAAAACCACCAGAAAAGCATTGAAATTAGAAACTCTTGATTTCTGGAAAATCTAAAGCAGTGTAGTAAATAATCGGCAATCAGCAATGCCCCACTATACAACTATAATGATTGTGTTTGCATGGCAACCGAGAAAGCTAACATGCGTGTATGTCAGTTTGCCTCACGCTTTACTTCAGAGCCAACAAACAACTCCCTCCCTGATTTTCCTTTGCGGACAGAAACCACACTAGATGACCTGACAATTACCCCTTTTCAAGAACATGATATCATAAAAACCTAGACACCTCAAAAGCATGTTAATCTAATCTCATCATAACTGTACTATTAAAAATGCTCCTATTAGGTTGCTCTAGTTCCCTTCAAACTTTTTAACAAATGCCTGAACAAATCTTGCTTCCCTGACTGTTTGAATCTGCTTCTGTGTTACAATTTTACAAGAATTCTGGGGAAAGAACTGACCTGTTATATTATCGCACATTCAGGCTCCTCCCCCTTTTTGTCAAAATATTTGAAACTATAATTAATCAAGCTCTAGTTCACCATCCTACAGTTGCTACATCGGTAAAGATTTAGGCAAGCCTGTTCTACTGCAAATATACTGAACGTACATACAATGCATAGGATAAGGCAAGGGATGAGAGGGAAATGTTCGTATATATATATCCTGAGCTTTTCAAAGCGTATGACACGATGGTCTTCTCATGAAAATCAGATACTATGGTATAACTGGACGAATAATTAACAATTACATGATTCTTAAATATGAGTAAAATCCAGGTTTTCCTCGATGGTCGTACGTCAAAACAACATGATATAAATGTGGGTGTATCTTAGGGGTCAACACTTGGACCATTATTATTCCTTATATTCATAGATGACCTCACTGATAAAATTGTTTCCGAGATGGGTATGTTTGCTGACGACACCACATACAGTGGAATGGGGACAAAAATCAATGCTGCCATGACCAAGCTCGTGTTCTTTAATAATTTCAATATTTTAAAAGGTTTCAAAAAGAGAGTTGCCAAACTAATATATCCCGAACTGTCATCTAAGCTTCAACCTTTGTCCCATAGACAAAATGCCGCGCCTCTCTGCCTGTTTTACAAATATTTTAATGATGGATGCTACGACGAAATAAAAGCCTACCTAAATACCCCCGACGAACCCTACAAGCAGAAAAAAAACACTGCTACACAGTTATGATTCCCAAATGTTAGAACGCTTTCTACTCTAATAGAACTTCTAGTCTTTGGAATTCACTTCTAGGTTTCTGCTTCCCCAACTGTGCTGTCATGCATAAGTTCAAGTGTAATGTAAACAGGCATCTTGCCGCTCAACTCTCTATATAGTATCTATTCAAATTATGTCCCTCATAGTAGCCCGCTACAGCAAAGTGACACTGTGACTTCTTTGGGATGAAAATGTAATAAAACAGATAAGTAATAATAATAATGATAATAACAACAACAACAGCAATAATAATAATAATAATAATAATAATAATAATAATAATAATAATAAATGCGGACTTTGTGAACAAAGAGACGAAACAATAAACCACATAATAAGCGAATACACAAACAAGCCAAAAAAGTCTACAAAGATTGACACAATTAAGTGGGGAAGCTGTACTCTAGGAATTATGCAAACAACTGAATCTTAAACACCCAGACAAATGGTACAAGCAAGCACAAACCGACAGGAATACTTGAAAATGAAAGTCACACAAATTTTAAGTCTTATAAAATTCTTTGCAGTTAATGAAAAAATTGAACCTACAGACCACGTCATACAAAACAAGCGCTATCAACTTATCCACCGTGGATTTTTTACACCCCGTTGTACTATAATTGTTGCTAAGCGACGACATGGAGGAAATGGCTTTACCAATGATTGATAAATTAAAATAACTGTTTCGAGTATCGATTATCGGTAGTGATTGATGGTATTCTGAGACTAAACTTAATTAAGATCACTCCCAGCCTTATACACTAAAGTTCTTTAAATTTTAAAGAAAATCTGTTCAGCCGTCTCGGAGTCTATCAGAAACGAACACACACACACAGTTTCATTTATATAATTGTAGGGATTATAGATATCAATGCAGTCAACCAACAAACCCTAAATAAATGGTTGCATTATACAAATGCTCAACAGGGCGTTGAGTAAACCTGTTGCCTTATATGCGTACAAACAGATACTAGCAATCAAGAAGACAGTATGAGAAACAGAAAATCCTAAGGCAAAATTTTTCTACGCAGCGTTTCAATTCGTACAACAAAACCACCAAAAACTCAGTCTCAGGCAGCAGATACTGCCGCCGCCGCCCTCACACAAAAGCACAAAAATATCATAACCCTATTGTGATTTTCTAAAAGAACATATCTTTACTTTTTTATAACGACATTTGTTATTAGTAGCATTTTATGGGGTGACACAACATTATAATAACAGGTTGAACAAATGTGAATAGCATTATCCTATGGAAATTTAGAAAAATATTCAAAAAAAAAAATACAATTTTTTAAAATTGGTTTGGTGTCTGCAACAGGCGGTTATCCTTCAAATATTATATACCTTATTTTTAATTATTGGAATTATTTTTGAAATGAGTGATTTGTATATTTTATTTATTTATTTATTTGTCGACTATTATCCTCATCATTTTCGTTCTTATTTCACGACGTTTCGGCCAACCCCTCCTTTGGCCTTCGTCAGTCGCGGTTAACAACCTGATGAAGGCCAGAGAAATAGTTGGTTGAAACCTCGTGAAACAACAACTATAATTATGAGGATAAAACTCCGCAAATAAATAAACAAAATTATTTTACTTGCTTTTTTAGAATTTAGCACGAAGAACATTATAACGCACAAAACTATTAGGATCTGCATAATTTATGTCACAATAATCTTCCCACATAAAAGTTTGTTAAATCAATGTTTTCTTGGTATAACAAAATCAAACTAAACTCGACCATTCTTCAAGTTAGAAAACTTCATTTGTTTTGCAATAATTGTTTGAGAGTTACTCTTTGCGTAACCAGATTTTATTCAGCTACAATTTTCTGCAGCTGTTTTAAAGGATGCGAAGAATCTTTTTCATTCATGCATACAATTCTGATAAATATGTTTTAATGATTTTAATTAGCTGTCTTATTTAAATGTTATTTAAATGATATTTTATAGAAAGTTTATGAAGGACGAAACTGATAAGTGCAGCTTTAATTCGCTTGATATGCATTATTTTAAATCATTTGCTCTTTTCTAAACACTCATTAACGTTAGTGTCTATCTGTATTAATAAACGATATAGCAAGAATTAATTACTGAAAACAAACAAAAACTAAATTAAAATCATTTAAAAGAATTTAGAAGTACTCACGGGTGAAATGTGTTCCGCATGAGCGATGAATCAGAAATGCATAAAATATGATGCAAAAATTGTATGCATTTAATTAAGAGGAATTTTCTTGAAATTATTTCAATATCAATCGTGGGCGACCTCATCTTTGATACTTAATTTTCTTTCTGCCTTAATAATAATTGCATATATTTTTAAAACTGACAATATTTTAAATAAGATGTTTTTATTTAATACATTTTTCAAATAAAAAAATAATACTTCTTATTTATAAACTAAAATTAAATGTGTTCAAATAATGTATTTCACTATTTCTATATCTAAACATTTTGGGTGTAAATTGATTGCTAAATATTCAATCTATTTAAGTGTAAGATGGCGTCTTATTTCAGATTTTACGTTCTCCCAAGTTCTCCTCACGTTTAAACTAAGTTTATCTGTAGTTTTCTATATGATTTTCATCATTAGTCTCATTGTTTATGAATTAACCCAACTTATTTCCATTAGAAATAAATTCTCTGCATAAGTCATGTACAAGTCTACGTGAACATATTATTACATATACGCATAAAGCATACAGTTCTGTTATGGAGATACAAAGATAATTATTAATAATTGGATAATGTCGGCCTAACTTCGCTATAAATGTTACTTTACTGTACATAATTTATTGCTAGTTTAAATGTTTCTACATTATTTCTTGATAATTGTAAGATGTAACAAGATAATTATTAATATTTTTGCTTCCCATTTAAAAATATGATTGTTGCCAAGAAAATGAATAAAAAATTTGATTGCAGAAGTAATTATTAGTGGTATAATCTTTAAGAGGGAAATTGTGGAGTACAACTCGTCACATTTTATTTTACGGCTGTGTTGCCATAAAAGTCAAACGAAAATACCTCTATCGTACACGACGTTAAAGGCCGAATCGTCAGGAAACACTATATATGAATGCTTTTATTTACTTTCATATATGCATTGGATTTTATAAAGGTAAACGCTTAAAACCTTAAAAAACGAAACATTTGAGTCAAACAGACTGTATTTTATTATTAACCAAATTTCTGTCGAGATTTACTTATTGTTTAATTATGTATTTAAATATGGCTTTTTACTTCACCTGTTCTGATTCAATGCAGTGAAGAAACTTAACTTATTTTTTTCTTAAGTAAGAAAAACTAATAGAAAACAATGAAATGAAAACAATAAAAACAGGTTATTGTATGATAACTCTGATCGCGTGCATATTAAAAACAGCGGAAGTGTGTATCTTATGGTAGCTGTTTTTACTCGGTAGAAATAAAAAAAATATATCAAACTGAACTTAAGCCGTTTCAGTATTATAGATGTAAAAACAAAATAGAACTCACGCTTTTCAGATGTCATCTGTTAGTAGAATATACAATGTTAGTGCGATTCATATTTTATTTTAGTAAATCATCATTTTAAATGTAGAAAATATCAATTTCGCAGTTTTAAAGCAGAAAACTCATAAGCTGTACCCGTCAGCTTTCTTTATTCTGTTAGAAAAAATATTATAATAGTGGCATGAAATGAACAATGATATTTTAGTTCTGCTTACAACACGGAATTGTGTACGAATTGAGAATTTGAAGAACTCGGAATCACTTTTTACTAAATGTAAATCACATTGACGTCCATGTTGTAACTATTGTTGTGATTTTAAAGTCTTTAAATGTCAATTCAAATTACAAATTATTCCAATTGTCCCGATTATTTTTATTTCTATAAAATTTTGATGTGGGTATCTGCAATTAAGTATTAGCAGGTCGTAAAACCATCCGATACACGCTAGAAATTAAAATATATGTTCATGTTTTAACGAAGCATCGTTTCCAGATCACAATTAATAATTAATAAACGAGATGCTGAAAAATTGCTCTACCGCGAAGGAACATATTGTACACATTCAATGTTAAAATAGAAAATGTTGATCAGAATTCATTTAAACTCTACTTAAAATGTTGCTTGATCGATCTTATTAGGAGTGGCGCTGTAAATCTGGTTATTTATGCGTCTGATTTTCTCGGCCCGTCAATTTATCTAAAATTCTAATCCTAATACGATACTTACGTTTCTATATTGTAAATATAGTATTATTATTAGAGATAAATGTATAATTAAAAATGTACAATTAGATAGGTAGAAAGTGTAATTGTTTCAAACGTAACAACAAAAATATTATAGAGATATAGAGAAGTAATTCAAGCATAATTTGATGTGCCAAACAATAATGAAAATAAAATTTTAAAGAAAAGCAAGCATCAAGCTTTTTACGTTAGAAATCTCTACGAACAGTTGATTATGTGTTAGAAGTTGCGACGTAAAATATTTACACTAAAATCAGAAATTATGTTCAGAACGTTTGTTAGTTTCGTTCTCTTTTTTCTTACTTTGCTTATACCGTATCATACGCTCAACACTGTCGAGAAAGATGTTTGCGACAAAATATTGAACGTTATAGGTACTCAATTTAGACTTTGCACATAATTTCTCGATTCAAATTTATGCCGTTTAGACAATTTACAATTTAATATTTCAATTTATGATAACCTTTGACATTTCATAACACATTTAGGGATAAACTATTACTACGAGTTCTATTGTTTCTCATATACATTTCCTATTTTTTCAAATTCCATAAAGAATTAGTTATCTTATTCACATTATCAAACCTATAATGCAAACTAAAGTTTGATAATTGAATCTTTTTGTCGGGTAAGAGCATCGGTTTCTTCGAAAAACATTGGGTTTAGATACATTTCTATATTTTAAAGAATTCCTTGTTCTACATCAAGAAAAAAATTGTTAAACTGGCAAATTATTTTACTTTAAATGTATTTATTTTAATATTTCTTTCTTCATCTCTCCCTCCTACTTTATATATATATGTATGTATGTATGTATATATATATATATATATATATTAGGGTAGGTCGATTTTTAACTTTTTTCTAAAAATCAAAAACGTTAATGGACCGAAAGTTGTGTCTATACCTATTGAATACTCATACCAAAAATTAGATCTGAGTCTTCAACGGTTTTTTGCGAATTTGACATAAAAGATTTTAAATAAACACGGGCGGAAAAACCCTCGATTTTGGTGGATTTAGCCTAAATATTGATCTCAAAACTAAATAATTTCAGCATTTAAGCCAAGAAATCTTATTTTATTTGATGGGAATATAATTTGAAACAAAATTATAAAAAATTTTCAAATTAAAATTTTAGCCCCCACCCCACCCCACTTAACTGCGCCGAGTTTGCTATTATTTAAACAGAAATTGTTGAATGTATTGACAAAAAATGTTTCCTGATATGAAAATACAACAAGCAATTATGGAAAAACAAATAATTATTTATTTTTAATATAAAGAATCAAAGTGTTCTAAATAAGAGCCCTTCGATGAAAAAGCGGGTTTTAATTGTTGGCACAAAACTTTCCCAAGTATGTGCCGGTGTCTTGCTTTAAAGCCGTATACACATTGAGAAGCCTCTGTCATCAACTTAACTGCTTGTTCAACACCTTGGGAATGTGAAGGGAAATCTGGCAAGTCATGCTTTTCGCCTGTTGACAATGAACTCTCTAATTCACTGTCAGAAAAGTCTTGTGTAAGTGGTGGCTCACAGACTCCATTTACTGACAAATCTATTAAATTTGTCCAGTGTAGAGCCTTAAAGTTGATCATCGGGATCTTTTTAAATCTTTTCTTGGCTGGTTCCCCTCTTCTGAAACAATATAAAAAATAATTTGAGTTTAATCTTTAAATGCAATTTATACTGCTTTAATAGGATTTGGTGAAATTAAATGTAATCTTTAAAATGTCACAATAAATTGATGTAAGTTTTATATGAAGAAATATTAACTTACCTAATGGTCAAAATTCTTTTTATTCCCTCTTCTCTTACTTCAAGTTCATCTGATTTTACCATAGAAAATAAAATATTTTCTGGCAGTAATGCAAAAGCATTAAACTGAATGTTTTTAAGTGTAATTTTTTTAATTTCAGTTGGTTGTTTCTGTATTCTCTGAATCATATTATAAATGTACATTTGTTGGTGGTGGAATTTGTTATTTTTTTTAATGTCAAACCAACAAATCGCATATACATTTACAATAAAATTGATCAAACTATGCAATTTGGTTGAAAGATTATGCAGATATGTCCCACGAGTCCATAGGCACATGAGCCTGATAGCCAACGTTAACCATCTAGCTTGGTCCAATTTTCCAGGATACAAATCTAGGGTCTACCTTACCTCTTGAAATCCCAACTGTATACTCGTAGAGCAGTCTTTGGTCATTACTTAGGCTATCCTTGTCTTCAAATTCACACTCCAAGGGATTCCCAACAGCGGAAAATGCTATTTGTAGTAAATTATGGCAATCCTTTGCACATAATTTACCCAATGGACCATTGAATATTGTGGGGCTTTTTGTGGTGCCATCTAAATGTTTGAACAAAGCCCTAAATGGATGTTCATTCTGGTGTAAGGAGCAACCAATAGTATGAAGATTTATTTTATTTTTTTTTCTAAAAGTGTAACCAGGCCACCTTCATAGCCTGTGTTCGCATTTGTGTTGTTAAAAAGGACAGCCTTAATGGTGCTTAAACTTTTGAATTCCTCTAAAACATCAGCCACTTGCTCTGCAAAAACATTACCAGTTTCTCCAATATCCGGAAAAATTTGGTGAGTCAAATATAGACTCTCATTTGCTGTTTCTTTTGTTATTGTGAGGTGACGTTCAGATGCTTTGGGTTTTTTTTCACAATTTGAAATCCATTTACATCCACTGATTCTTTGTAGAGCAGTGCATCTTTGTCTGTCCTCCCATCAACACCTATACAAAGAAGATTTTCCATATTTTTGCTGTGGTTTTGATAGGCATCTGCGTTTACTTTAGCGTTTGCCCTATCAATTTTACATTTATCCATATAGATATTCTTTATATCTATATTAGGGATAAGAAGGCCCATGGCCCTCAAATCCAAGAGCAGGGCATTGCCAAGACTGGCTCCAAGATTAGAGGATATATCACCCCTGACTAATTCAAGAGCAAACCTTGGGATTTTTGTAAGGTTGTAGGGCACTTTGAGAGGACTATCTGGCTGTATGTAATCTGCTTCATCACTTGGAGAAGATGAGTGACTTAGAGATGTACTTGAAGAAACATGATCTTGAATAGATGATGTTGATGCTATGGGAGATGTTTTTTGTTGGATTTCTCTTTCTCCTTTTCTTTTACTTTTTTTATTGCGGTTTTATCTATTGGACCAAGTTGGAATGTGCCCTTGGGCCCTATTTTACTCCTTTGGTTTTTTAAATATTCTCGGTCTTCCGTAGGAACCTTGAATATCAGATTAAAATGAAATTTACTAAGATTAAAAATACAGGTTAACATATTAAATTAAAAATATTTTACATGTAAAATAAAATGAAAAAATTGATTTAAATATTTATTTCAACTGTGGAAACCAAAATCAGCCTTTGAAAAACACTGAATTTTGAAATATAAATAAATGACAATAATTATAAAAAGTTTAAATATTTTAATAGTTGTGTTTAATTTGTTAAATTAAATATTTTAATAGTATGTTTAATTTGTTAAATGAACTATTTTATTAGTATGTTTAATTTCTTAAATTAATTCGTGTGAATTTGAAGGTTAAAAAATGTAAACAAGGGGCAGATAAATACTACCGGTGAAAGTCGAAAAAATATCCAATAAATAAAACTTCTTTTACTAAGTCGTCATTTGTATTTGAAACTATATATTATAATTTTATTTTTGTTTTTGGTCATTTTATTTAAATTAATATGAAAATAGATAATAAAACTTTAAAAAATAAATTCTTTAATAGATTTTATTATTTTACTCTAGTTTAATCTCGGATTTAATTTTGTGGATACATATTTCCGGTGTCACCGAAATAACGACTAAGATTGCAAATATTGATGTCTTTAAATTCAATTTCGCAAAAAAATACAAATTTTTGGAAAAAAATATTTTGTCAGGTGATTTAGGGTGTTATTTCACAACTTTCCATCCATTGACCTATTTAAAGTTCCAAAATCGACCTACCCTAATATATATATATATATATATATATATATATATATATATATATATAAGACGTGTTACATTTAACACTTTGCAGCTAAATAACAACGCGATTTTTTTAACTTTATGAAGAGGGAGATATATTTCGTAGATATACACTCCTTTTCCAATCTGTATATATATATATATATATATATATATATATATATATATATATATATATATATATACATATATATATATATTTATATATATATATATATTTTTTCTTATTTTTCGTCATGATGGTAAACAAGTATATATATATATATATATATATATATACGTGTATATATATGTATGTATATGTATGTATATATATATGCACGTATATATATATGCATATATATGTGTATATATATGTGTATATGTGTATATATGTCTATATGTATGTATATGTATATATGTATATGTATGTATATGTATGTATATATGCATATATGTATGCATATATATGTACATATATGTATATATATTGTGTATATGTATATATATGTATATATATGTATATATATGTATATATATATCTATATGTGTATATATATATGTATATATGTATATGTGTATATATGGGTATATATATGTATGTATATATGTATATATGTATATATATATATATATATGTATATATGTATATATATGTCAGGTCATGTCATGTGCTACTGGTACCATGTAACCCAGTACTACATGCCTCATGGTCGGGTCACCGGCGACTAAACTGGTTCCCCCACCAGACTTGTTTTGTGAGGAGGGCGGCTAGTCTCCCTGAAGGATTAAAAACAAGACCTTCAACAGGGCGAATGAACTCATTTTCTGGGTCAACGGCCAACTAGCACCATGTATATTTTTGTGTGTGTATGTGTGTATTGGGGTGGAGAGGGCTCCCGTAAGCTGTGGTGAAGGCAACCTTTCTAGGAGAAGCAAATCTCTGATTTAAAAAACCATAAAGCGGGAGAGAGACCAGTACCCGCATTAAGCTGGTCTGCAGTTTAATTTGTTGCTGGCTATCTTGCTCTTACTTGTTGCTGGATCTCCACATTTTGAACCGAGAGAGAGCCTTCGCTGTCGTACAAAGCTAAGACTCTGTAACATCATCTTTGTATAGATACCCTCTCAGGCATTTGGGCTCATGAATTGTGAATGTATGAGGGAGTGGCACTCGTCTGACAATAGACGTTGCAATCATCATATATGTGTATGTGTATATATGTATGTGTATATATGGGTGTATATATATGTATGTATATATGTATATATATATATGTTTTTATATATGCATGTATATATAAGTATATATATATGTATATATATGTATATACATGTATATATATGTGTATGAATATATGTGTGTATATATGTACATAGGTATGTATATATGCATGTATATATATATGTATATATGTATGCATATATGTATGTATATATGTATGTATATATATATATATATATCTGTATATATACGTATGTATATCTGTATGCATATATGTATGCATATTAGACCTCTTCAACATCGAACTTTTTCTTCAAACATATGGAAACTGATATTATTCCCATTCTCCAAGGTCTAAATTAGCTAAATATACCAGTTATTGTGATATTGGACCTTGGCTATGCCTGCCTCAAGAGCCATGTAATTTTATTGTTGACGTTTGTCAAAAACGCTGCAAAATTTGGGATATTATGTCCTTATTTTCATTGTAGCTCTTCAGAGGTTGATGCTATAGCATTGAAAGTGGTACCAAATGAAAGTTAATAAAATGTTCTTGCATATGATAGTAAGCACAATAAAGCACATGAACATCTGTGTAAATTTTTACTAATTTTAATGCACAAACAGCTGGGACACTACAAAAATCAATTTTGTAGTATGATAGCACTGCACTGACACATATATTGCATAATAAACTGTCAGATAGGATGTTACTAATACATTTATTATCACTTGTTCAATGTGGCTTTTTTTAAACTGTCAATTTTTTTTCCTGTGGTATTCCACAACTTGTAGTAAGCAGCTTCTTTGCTCTGGGTCACTTGTGATCTGAGTTGCAAAGTCACTCATTAGTTTCACACCTCTCTCAGCCACATCATTGGTCACTTTCACAAACTTCTGCGCATTCCTGTAACTGTCATTATCTTCCCATGTTTCAGCAGGAGTAGTGACCCAGTCACATTTCACTCGAAGAGCATCAAACAGAAAGTGAGACTCTGGCCCTACCAGGTATGTGAGAACTGTAGCTGCATTGCTGACAGGAAACACTGGGTGCCGTTCCTGTAACTCTCCGGTTTCTCTGTTTCTGACAGCTTTACTGCGAGCTTCTCTTTTGCAGACTTTGCCATGCTGGCATGTGAACTGAACAAGGTGAATGGCACTAGTTCTTGGGTCAGATACCAGCCGTGGTTGTTCATTTTCTTGAGAACAGAGGTTGCCAGTTCATTGTCATACTGCGTGTATTGCAGCATGTTCTTCATAAGCTGGAGGTCATGGATAGGTTCATCAGCTGCAGATGAGGTGGTCACCCAGTGGCTTGTGTAGAATAAGGCCAGGAACTTGTTCATCCTCTCCAGCTTGAAGATAATGTCGGTGTTGTATTTTAGTTCCTTGGAAAACATGAGCATCTTCATACAGTACATGTTTCTGGCCATCCAGCGGGCTTGGTGAATGGCACCTGGCTTTGCCCAGTGGATACCTCGAGGAGGTTCCTCACCAAGCAGGATCTGGCACAGCTCTGCCACCTCTCTGTAATCTGCCCTCGGTCTTGCTTCCTCAAGGAAGCATTTCTCCTAACAAATACCCCGGATATCTTAGCACTAAGTGAGACTAACCTACACTCCTCCATCCCCTCTGACTACTTTAACATGCCTGGATATCTCCCACTCTGCCGAAAGGACTCTGACAGACATATGCACGGACTTGGAGTTTACATTCGTAATACCCTTCCCTTGACTAGAGAAATAAACCTAGAAACGGATGATCAAGCCTTTATGTGCTTTAAACTAATCATGCGACATACACATTAGCTACTTTTACTTTCTCTACCGCTCTCCCTCGACCCAAGACTGCACCATAATAAACAAAGTATCTTACAGCATAGACACAGCACTCTCCTTCGACACTAGCGCCCAAGTACATGTATTTGGCGACTTTAATGTCCATCACAAAAACTGGCTTGGATTCTCTAGTTACACTGATGCAGCAGGCAGCGAAACTCATAGCTTCTCTGTATCTCACTCCCTAGCGCAAATTGTTACTTTTTCAACCCGCTTCCCTGATCAGGAAGAACAACACGCATCACTATTAGATCTGTTTTTGACCAAAGTTCCTGATGATTGTGTAACGAAAGCCGACAGCCCACTTGGGAATGCTGATCATGCGGTGATAATGGTTGAAATCACCCTAAACTCTAGACTCAAAACTGAAGAGCCAGTGCTCAAAACAACGAGATATTATAAAAAGGCTGACTGGGAAGCTATCAGAGATCTTATCAGAGACGCCCCATGGGGAAATATTTTTTCTCTTCCTGCTGAACAGTGTGCAACCGAGACCACTGAATGGTTCAAAACTGCAATCGAAGCGCAAGTTCCCATGCGGAAATTCTATAGCAAGCCCCACTCTCCCCAATGGTTTACTTCGACTTGCGCAACTGCCATTGTTCAAAGGCAGCATGCATTCCGCAGGTTTAATCGACATCAGTCCAGTTCAAACAGACAGAAGTACATAGAAGCTAGAAGTAACGTTAAGAAAGAAATAGCGACAGCTAAGAGGGAATTTACGGAAACCACGAAAAAAAGCATCGAAGCACAAAAACTAGGAACTCGTGACTTCTGGAAAATCTACAAAAGTGTAGTAAATAATGGGCAATCAACAATTCCCCCACTAACCAACAATCACGAGGTTCTTTGCTCAGCAACCGAGAAGGCTAACATGCTTGCCAGTCGGTTTGCCTAAAACTCCACACTGGACCCTCTAAACCACCCCCTACCTCAATTTCCTATGCGGACAGACGCCACGCTAGACGACCTGAAAATCACCCCTGCTCAGGTGCATGCTATCATAAAAAACCTTGACACTTCCAAAGCATGTGGACCCGACCTCATCCCAGCTGTGCTATTAAAAAAGTGGTCAGCCGAAGTAGCCTAAGTTCTCTTCAAACTCTACAACAAATGCCTTAATGAATCCTGCTTTCCGAGCTGTTGGAAAACTGCTTCTGTAGTACCAGTATTCAAGAATTCTGGCGAAATAACTGACCCATTAAATTATCGCCCTATTAGCCTCCTCCCACTTTTTGCCAAAATATTTGAGACCTTAATTAACCATGCTCTAATCCAGCACCTTACAGATGCTAAACTTCTGACCGACCGTCAATATGGATTTAGACAAGCCCGTTCCACGGCAGACATCCTCACTGTAATCTCTGAACGCATATACCATTCACTGGACAAAGCGGGAGAGGGAAGAGCGGTAGCTCTAGATATATCTAAGGCTTTTGACAGGGCATGGCATGAGGGTCTCCTCAGGAAGATTAGATCTTACGGTTTCACTGGTAGAATACTTAATGTAATTAAATCCTTCTTGGATAAGAGAAAAATCCAGGTTGTCCTCGACGGTCGTACATCTAAACAATATGATATAAATGCGGGAGTGCCCCAAGGATCTATCCTGGGACCTCTGCTGTTCCTAATATTCATAAATGACCTCCCCGACAAGATTGCCTCTGAGATGGGGATATATGCTGATGACACAACACTCTATAGCAGGCACGACAGGAAAACAAACGAACATATATCTAAAGTAATGGCAGAAACACTAGAGGATGACCTCCAATCAGTAGTGGAATGGGGATAAAAATGGATGGTAACGTTCAATGCCACTAAGACAAAACTGGTTTCATTCAATAATTACAAGAAACCTTCTCTACCACCTATAGCAATGGCCAACGACTCTTTATCTGAGAGTACGTCTCTCAAGCTCCTTGGCCTAACGTTCACTGGAAACATGAGTTGGAACAGTTACATCGAGGGCATTGCCAGGGCCGCTGCAAGGAAGGTGGGCTCTCTCTACCGTACTAGAAAACTTTTAACACCCGAAAGTATCCTGTACCTCTATAAGGCCACTATTCGCCCATGTATGGAGTATTGCTGTCATATTTGGGCCGGTGCATCGGCTACTAGTCTCTCGCTCCTTGACAGGGTTCAAAAGAGAGTCGCAAATCTGATAAGCCCTAAACTGGCATCAAAACTTCAGCCTCTGTCCCATCGTCGAAACGTTGCATCCCTCTGCCTGTTCTACAAGTATTATAATGGTGAATGCTCTGAAGAACTGCAAGCACTTGTGCCCCCACGACGTGAACACCCTCGACAGACCCGACAAGCTGCAAAATCCCACCCCCACACTGTAGAGATCCCTAGATGTAAAAGATCCTTCTACTCCAGTAGTTTCTTCCCCAGAACTGCTAGACTTTGGAATTCCATTCCGGCTCACTGCTTCCCCAACTGTACTGACATGCATAAGTTCAAGTGCAACGTGAACCAACATCTCGCTGCCCTAATCCCTACATAGTACCCCAGTAGATGTTTCCCCTGATAGTAGCCCCCTACACCAAAGTGGCAATGTGCCTTGTTTGGGGTGAAAATGTAATTTAAAAAAAAAGAAAAAAAAAGGAAATTGCTTAAGACTGCAATTGTGCTTGTCTTCTTCTGTTTCAAGTCTTGTTCAACTAGGCCCAGAACTCTTGGGCAGTCCTTAACCAACTTGTCCCACTTCTCCTTGGGCAGTCCTTAACCAACTTGTCCCACTTCTCCTTCACATTGCTGAACATTGGGTTGTCACGACTCTTGACCTTGCTGAACACAGCCTCCCATACACTTCCAGTTATTACCTCTGATATGTGATTGCGACAAGCGAAGTAGAATACCTTTTTGCCTAGTTTTTCTTCAATAAGCTTCGCTGCACCCTTGTTGATGCCACTGTTGCTTGCCGTGGTATCAAATACCAAGCCTACAACGTTGTCTGTGAGACCCCATGCTTCTATCAGTTCCAATGTAGCATTACACTGTTGGATTCCTGTGGAGCTTTCTATGAAGGGCACACCAAGCAGCTTCCCTTCTTCATACTGTGGAGTATCAGAGACGAGCACTGCAAGACTTTCCACTGGGTATCTTTCACTAAGAACATCCCGTAGAAGTGTTCCATCCCAGTGTAGTGTGCAGTAATCTGGCGGACTTTCCTTGAAGTTATTCATGTAACTTTGGCACAAGTTATGACGAGTGTTTATCCTATTTCGTCTTGTAGTAGAGGCTGATATAACAAAGTCATCAAGATCTGCGCCTCCTGCTTTCAACACTGCAGACACCATGGCTGTATATATATGCATAGATATATGTATATATATGCATATATATATGTATATATATGTATATATGTATATATATATGTGTATATATATGTATATATATGTGTATATATGCATATATATGTTTATATATATGTATATATTTATGTATATATATATGTATATATACACACACATATATATATGTATATATATATGTATATATACATATATATATATGTATATATATATTTATATATATATATATATATATATATATATATATATATATATATATATATATATATATATATATGCATATGTATATATATAAATATTCTGGTGTATTATCGCTAGCACACTGATTTTATTCGATTTTTTCAGCAAACGGTTTAAACCTTCAAACTAATCAATTTCTTAATTTTCCACAGTATTATGCGTGACCTAATTTGGACTTAAACTAAAGTTGTATTTAAGATAAACATGTACGTTTTTATTTAGTTTTCAAATTCGAATAAATTTAAAGTTGTATTTAAGATAAACATGTACGTTTTTATTTAGTTTTCAAATTCGAATAAATTTCCCGAATCGTGTCGTCTCCTTTTACTTTTTCTAAAGAAAAACATATCAATGATTGTCAATTTTACTGAATAAAAAACTCTCATTTCAAAATTAACAATAAGATGACTTAGATGCCATCAGTAAGCATCGAAACCACTACCGAAAGAAACAATTGAGAGTTGAGACGGCACCGATTGAGTAAACCTCAGTAAGTTTATAGGAGTGTTAAATTAGACTGACATTAAATATAATTTTTTGCACGAGTGTAGAAGACATCTGAAGTCGAAATACGATTTTAAATTCTTTTTTTTTTCAATTGTAAACATTTTTTTAACATATTAACAACAACAAAAAAATGCAATCATTTGAGCCGCCTTGCGCCGCTCTGTGACATTTAGTTTCGGGGAAGGTACAGTTTGAAAATATGAAGTTTTAGAAATTAGATATATGTAATTTTCTTATTTGTTAAATCACTATCCCGGATGGCAGATATTCACCCGTTATCTTACACATCGCAACCGAGAGATCTTGTTAAAATTATCATCGTTCCTTTAAGTGAAAGTATTTCAATCTCTCTTGCACTAAGTGCATCGTGTATATTTCAAAGTATTCTTTTTCAGGAGTCCAGTCGCTGTTATAATCACTAAAATAGTGGCAATCTTCCTATTAATCCATTTTCTTTACAGTTCGCACATAAGACTTGGTATTTTATTAAGATCTCTCTCTGAACTGCTCAAGCCAGCATAATTTTCAACGGCAACTTTTATTCAGGTTACTTTTTTCCCCTTTCTTGTCCCGTACCACTATGTCAGGCTTGATAGTTTTTTTTTCTAAGGCGTAGTTGGTTGGTTGGTTGGTTGTTTTTGTTTTACGGCATATCAACCCTTTTCGGATTATTTAATGCGGAATCCAAAGATTTTGAAGAAAGAATTTTCCATAGAATATATTTGTTGTTTTCAAGTAAGTTTCTATGACCCATAGTTGGAACCCTAACAGGTTCCACCACTCCAGGTCAGAGTGGCCCTGGGAGCAATGGTAATTAAAGGGTCGCTCCACACTCCCCAAAGCCCGCAAGCTGGGGCCTCCCGAGTGGATATAGTTTAAGGTCATATCCAGGACCCCCATTGAGGAACTTTTACCCTCTGCAGTGGGGCAGTTGGTGTATTCTAAAGGGCCATCTAAGGCGTAGTAAATAATGTATGACTTATTTCAAAATGTTATTTCTGATACATGTTTTTAGAATTTACTGCTGCATTTGATATTCAACTTTTTACAGATACTCCAGTGGAGATATTTATACAATCCATTGAGTTGCAATGTATAATAGCCTTTCACGACGCATATATATATATATGTATATATATATATATATATATTTATATATATATATATGTGTGCGTGTGCGTGTGCGTGTGTACGTTTATGTATGTGTGTACGTGTGTGCGTTCATTGATATAGTATTCTTGTTCACATAAACATTCATCTATTGCATATATGTCCCTTCCTTCCATTTCAAACCAAACGTCTTAACATCGTCGGAGGTGCAGCTCAGTCCTCATTGTTTTCATAGTATTTGGTTTCTTCATTATTGGTCCGATATCTTTATTCAGAAGATATCAGTTAACAATTAGGATAGAGAAACAGTGGCCTTTAAGATTAAAAAAAACATGTTGAATAACCCAACTGACCTTTCCACTATGGCGGCGCACCGAATCGACAAGGTGCCTCTATTTGAAATTGTTCAACATTAAAGTCTGTAAAGATAACTTTCTTTGACTTGGACAAATGAACTTTAAGCTTATATCGTGGAAATAAATGACAAGATATTATTTTGTTATAAGGTTTACTTTTACGTGTATATATGTATGTATGCATGTATATATGTAACTATGTAAGTATATATATATATATATATATATAGAATAAATGACAAAAAATTATATTCCAAAATTCATGATGTTGACTATCTTATAATTTATTCCTTTAAATCAGTTGATTTATACAATTCTTGACAGTATCTGTTTCGTAGCGCAAAATCAGTCACTTAAGTATTATATTAATTCGTGAATATATAATTCCCTTAACTCATCAGAAGAGATAGCAACAATCAATCCGTCAAAAGAAATTGAAATGTGATTTGACATGGTGAAAATCCGAAAATTGGAAGAGAAGCTGCCGCAGTTTATTGAGTTAATTTAATCATGGACAATTACGATATAAAGAATTTTCAGATTATTCTAAACTTAACAAGACGTAAATATAGTTATAGAATGGTATGGTATTAAAAATTATAATTGTAAGGATTGATGTGTTTTATTGTAATAGCTAATAGATTTGAATTATGTATAGTCTTCAATTCGGATAAATTGTTTAGTTTCGATAACTGACTAAAATGAGCAATCGTTTTTTTTTTGTAGCTTAGTTTATTTTCGTATATACAAACATGTATAATAGTTTATAATTTGTTGATATTATTTTCATAAGTATGTATACATAACTTAGAATTAATAAATTTAATAATTATTAAATAGAACATTTTCGTAGAAGATTCATAAATTAATAATAATTGTTAGTACGAATAATTGTTAGTTTGTAGCTTAGTTTAGTTTCGTATATACAAACATATATAATATTTAATAATTTGTTGATATTATTTTCAAATGTATGCATACATAACTTAAAAGTAATAAAGTTGCTAATTATTAAATAGAAGATTTTGGTAGAAGATTTATAAATTCATTATGAAAGGAATATGATGTTGTCATGGCCCTAGTTATGATTAATGAGTAGTCAGGTTACTTCAATTTTTTTCTTGAAGAATTAGTGGTAGAATAGAGAGTGAATAAAAATCAAATGTCTTAAATATTGCATCTTGGAAAACTGTTTGCAACTAGTAGAATCTAAGAAAGAAAAAAATGAATAAAAGTGACTATACATTAGATGGTGATGGAGGTAAAGAAAGAAAGGAGAGAAAGTAAGATAAAAGCAGTAACTGACAGAAAAAAAATGTAAAATAGAAAGAATGGCATAACTCACAAAATCACTCGAGAAATGAAACTATTCAGACAGCCATAAATTTTGTCTGGAAAGAAAACAGGTAAACATAGCGTTGCTAAGGAAACGTGGTCGTGTTCCTTCATTTAATTAATAGCAGTCTTAATAGCCAGATTTACTGCACTTAAATAAAGATAAGATAATATGTAATATCTATTTTGCTTTTGTAATATTTATCAAATAAAAATAAATTGAAAAATATATAAATTAAACTTAACAGATTTTTAACTTATGTCAGTATTAAAGATTACAATTAAAATAAAAATTTAAAATAATAATAAGCCATGTATTATTGAGTTACAATGCATCCAGAATCAATTAGATAAATTTATTGGTTTATTAATAATGACAAAGGTAATATATAAATAAGTATATATTATATATTAAATATACCTAAAATATATCTATACATAAGTATAATTTTATATAACTATCTCTACATTTATGTGCACATACATATATAAATATTCATAGAAATACAATATATTATTAAATTTGCAACATCAAATTGAGCTAATCTATAAACACACACACACACACTCACATACAAATGCATGTATATATATAATTATAAATATATATATTTACATATATATGGAACGAGAAAGTGATAGATGACAAAATAACAATAAAATGATTAACAATATTTGCTGAAGCAACTGCAAGTAGATATATATATATATATATATATATATCGCTATCTCTGCCTCTCTCTCTCCCTCTTACTTACTCTCTCTCTCTCTCTCTCTCTGTATGCATATATGCATATATATATACTGTATGTATACAGACGTATTTAAGTTTTTATATATGTTATGCTTATTAAACTTATATACTAAGTAACAAGTCGCAGAATATATCTTTTTTTCTTTTTATCCCAGCAGATGCCGCATATAAATTTATTAAGTCTACACTATCAGACGCTATCTTATGTAACCATAGAACGAAATTTCTGACATGTTCGTTCGTTATAATAAAAACCTAAATTTAATCCTAGGAATGACACCATTGCTGTTACAATTATTATTAGAAGAATTGGTTTCTATCGTCTCCTCGAATTCATAACTGATCTTACTTCTCCCACTCTTCTCCATGTAAAATTACTTACAGAAGCCTTGTATTGCCCCATTAATCCTTATTAACTGTATCATAAACTCATTAACATATCTTTTACTTCCATTTAGCAGATTATAATGATAATTATTTCTCCCTTTAAAAATTCTACCTTTTCTCATTGGCTGCCAGTTTTAATTCTCCTATTCCAGAATTTAATCCTTCTACACAAACGAACTCGCACGAACGTGGCACAAACAAGCGTTACGACATATTTTTACACATATATACACACTAGAAACTAACGTTACATGTAGATTATTTATTTTATGGCTGCTCACATATATTTTTACAAAACCATCATTAAATCTTACTGATTGGCTGAAGTTTAAGTTGCATTTAGTTTCTCATTTACTCTTTCTCTCTCTCTCACACACACACACACACACATACACACACACACACGCACTCTAACTATCTCCCCAAAACTACATTTTTATTCCTTTCAGCGTTATTCTCTGTTTTTAAAATAAAATTTAAGAAATATTTCTATTTTTCGTTCTCATATTTATTTTGTCTTTTTTATACCTTTCATTATAAAGAGTGAGGCGTTTGATTTTTTTGCTAGCTGCTAAACAAAACAAACACGACGTACTGTTCTTCATCCACTCTCTTTCTCTCTCACAGTCTCTGAATCATAAAAGTTGACGAAATTTTCCTATTATTCGTCCTCATATTCAGCCATAACTTTTGTCTTTTTTATACTTTTTAATTATAAAGAGTGAGGCGTTTGATTTTTCGCTAGAACGTCGTACTCTTTCTCTCCCTCTCTCTTTCCCTCTTTCTTAAAAAACGACGAAATATTCCTTTTAAAGGTTATTCCAGACATTAAAAAATTAAAATTTCGAAAAAAAGTTATATTGTAATATATGGAATAATGTTCTTCGAAAAAATGCCACTTAATTTGACTAAGTAATTTTCTTTTTTTGACAGAAAAAAAAATGTACGATATCGCAAGTAAATTTAGTGAATTTCTCTTTCGTATAATATAATGTTTTCCAATAGTTACATTTTATATTTATTGATTAAACAGTATGAATACATTTTTTACACTTAGGATCAGAGTAAACTAGATACATACACAATTCGTTTGCCAAGTTTTTTTTTTTTTGTTTGTTTTTAATTTTGTATTTTAGACGGTGGGGCGGTCTTTTGGTTTCAGTAAATGGAGGTGAAATCTTTCCTGACTGAATTTTTAAAAATTTTGTTACTAACCACAGTGCCTCTTTTTGGGGAGCTGGTTTATCCCCCACATTAAAAACATACTTCATCTCTTACTCTGCCTTCGTGGGGAGGCAAGTAAACAAAAAACCCCGAGGCATTCTCTCCCTCTCTCTCCCCCATCTCTCTCTCCCTCTCTCTCTCTGAAAAAAGTATGTTTGCTTATATCTTTTTACATAGGAGTCACCACTTATCAAGGCCGCGAGGCCACTTGAGGATACGGATTATTGAGTGTGCAGTAATCAATGGTATAATATCGGAGTAGTCGTTATTATTAAAAAATTTGTGAATTGGATTACTTAGGGGCCGATTCATCAAGAATTTGTTTGTATTGGGCTTGAAGACAACCAAGTTGTAGTCGGCTGGGAAGCAGGCAAAGAGAATAGATTTCCACGGGCGTACAGCTTTAAGAAAGAAGCATTTTCATGGAATCTACCTTTTGATTAAAACACAGTTAAAGAGTTGGAAGAGATATTTATAGTTGTTTCAGCTAGAAGGGTTTTTTTGAGAAAGCTTAGCGAAGGGAGACCAGAGACTGGAGCTCAGACGAGCACTTGCCATGGAGGTAACGCTAAAAGAAAGACTGGCTCGCGAAGTCCCTTCTGTGGGAAAGAGGTTGCAAGGAAGAGAAAAGGGCATCCCTCACTAAGTTACGAAGTCTGTCTTGTACTCTGTCAAGGCAGGATAAGCTGCTTCTAGCAGCTCCTGCCCAGATGTGGCAACAATACTCCATCCCTGGACGTACTTGGCTTTTATATAGATAGAGAATTACATCAGCAGTGAGATGTCTGCTGAAGCGGTAGAAAGATTCCACCATTCTTGGCAACAGATTTGTTGTACGTGTTCTATTTCAGATCAAGAGTAAAGGTCAAGCCCAGAAGCTTTGAAAGTAACAAACATTGACCACAAGGAAGAAAGTAAAAGATGAACACCATTTTCACGTTATTCACTTTAGAGGGTGGATTTTCATAACATCCGCCGAGGGTTCCCTAGAAAGAGGGGAATAATGCATAGTTAAGTTTATGTGAACATTTTTTGGGGGAAAGGGGGCTATGTTTCTTTTTTTTTTTTTTTTTTCGTTTTTTGGTTTCTACAACTGTTTACACTTTTGGTTTCTACAACGTTTTTGTATTTATTTTTATTTTGGCAGGACGGAGGAATTTTTACATTAGATCCAACTCCTCAATTTTCTTGAAAATGACGAGTTTTGTCATTTATCTAGTATAATCATTAAGACAAGGTTATTTATATTTGGCGGAGAATGGTACTTTCAAGTTATAAATACCTGCATTCTGCACTGCAATTCATATGCGGAAGTTAGTGATGTTTATTCCGAAAACCGTTCTTATCATGGGGAGATTAGGGGTGGCCACCAGCAACAACCGTACTTTATTTTTACTCGGGAGGCGGAGTATGTTTCCACCGCGAAATGCCGATACGGGTCCTGCTAGTTAATAATATTATAATTAATTATTAATGTTAGAATTATTTTACTTTTAATATTTTAGTATAAATGGTAACTGCATTGTCTCTACATTTTTGTTATTGGGGAAGTGGTATTTTCCACTAGAGAGCAATGTATTTAACAGCGGTCCGGTTATGGTTTCTTTTTTTCATCTTTATATAGTTTAATTTTCTTTTGTAACTGTAGACTTTTTAGAAGTTTGCTTATACAAGTGCTAAATCTATTTTTACTTAATTAATATTTAATTAATTATTTAGTAAACCTTTTTATCTGTATTTAGTTGAATTCTTTTTGGTATTAAGTTGGTGCAAAACCAATATCGTTTTCTCATCTTACTTTGATATATGGTTTCTCAATTCATTCATTGATATACATAGCCCCGTTTTTTATCAATGTAAAGCGGGTTTTTCGCTCTATCGATTCCTGTTATTTGTTAATGTTCTCAATATCTCCATTCTTCTTTTGCAGAGTTTTGGATAGTATGGACAAAGTTCAAATCCGCACGTTTCTCTTATTCCAGTTCAGACTAGACCGAAAAGCTGCCGATACAGTCTATAATATAAATGGTGGGTTTGGCCTTGGAACCACTAACGAATGTGTGGCACAACGGTGGTTCAAGAAATATCGCAATTGTGACGAGAGCCTCCAAGATGAAGACGGTCGCGGTTGATAACGAACATTTAAAATCCCTGATTGAAGCAGAACGACACGAGGAGCTGTTGAATTTGAGATTGACCACTCAAAAGTCGTTTGCCATTTAAAGCAAATAAGGAAGAAAAAATGTTGGATAAATGAATGCCACATAAATTGAACGATAATAAAAATAATCTTCATTTTGAGGTGTCTTCTGCACAACAAAAACGACGCATTTCCCGAGCGTATTGTGACTTGTGATGAGAAGTGAATCCTGTATGACAACCGGCGACGTTCGGCACAGCGGTTGAATGACGGAGAAGTACTGTCGACAAATTGGCGAAATGCACCAGAAGCTTCAACACATGTGCTCGAGATTGGTTAATATGAAGAGACCAATTTTCCTCCATGATAACGCTCCCCCGCATGTTGCTCAACTTACCCTGCAAAAGCTGAACGAATTGGGCTATGAGACTCATCCACCATATTCACCGGACCTCTCGCCAACCGATTATGATTTTTAAAAAATCTCGACAACTTCCTGCGCAAAAATTGCTTCAAAAGGCGAGATTATGCCAAAGGAAACAGAAGCTGCAAAACATTTTATAAAGTATCTCCACCGAAAAAGGCACTACCTCGACTTATACTACGATTGCTAGGCAAAAAGGGTTATAAGGAATGAAATAGCCAAAGAGAGAAGATATTAATTAGACCTACCCTTGATGACTACGAACAATACTGGGACGTTGAGAAGGCTTATTGCCACACCAGTTCCAGAGATGAAAATTGTTTCGGCAGCGATTAGTTAATGGCAACCGGCTGTTGCAATTACGCAAATAATTTTCAAAAGTTATCAGAAAGTTTGAGAATACTAGAAATCTGGAAAGACTTATCACCGTGTCTCTTGAAAAAACGGTTTATATCAATAAGTAATCTTTTATGTATGAGACTAGCAAATACAAATAATAACAATAATGTTGACGATGCTATAAGGCATGAGAGATCTAATCAATATTGAACGTATGACAGGATTCAAGAAAAGAATGCCGACATTACGAACTACCTGCGAGGTCCATTTCTGGTGACCTCGGTTTCAGGGAAAAGTTGGAAAAAAATCAATCGTTTTAGCGGAACTTTCTAAGCGTTTCCTTTTGCAATAATGGAACGACAATCGGATAACGATTCAATCTATATTACGAATAAATAGCCACTGGGTCCGGAGGGATAGAAGCAGGGATCAGTGTAAATAACAAAATGAAAGCTAGAAAACAAGTAAAAATGTTGAAACGACGTTAGACGATTCATATGGATTATTGGGCAAATCAAGAAGAGAAATCTTTGGAAACGAGTCATGCAATTGATTCAAGTACACTTTATCTTAATACGCATTATATATATATATATATATATATATATATATATATATATATATATATATGTGTGTGTGAAATTAGATATATATAAACACGCATATATGAACATACATGTATGTATATATATATATATATATATATATATATAGAGAGAGAGAGAGAAAAGGTGAGAGAGAGTAAGAGAGAGAGTAAGAGAGAGAGAAATATGATACGGTAAAATGTATAAATCCACCCTTGTCGCTATGCTTAATGCCACCAAGAATTTATGATAAGATATAAGATTGAAACATAAGTTGATCTATGTAGTTATTAATCGCTAAATATTGTAGTAGTAGGAGGAGGAGGAGGAGGAGAAGAAAAAGTAGCAATAGTAGTAGCAGTAGTAGTAGTGTTTGTTGTGGTATGTGTTCTCATAATAGTAATATCATCATAACATCTAATCTTGTATACCTTTGTTTCTTGGTTTGTCAACGTTCAAAGTAGATAATGTCACATCAACGAAAGTTCCCTTAAATACTTTATCGATTATGTCACAGGTCTTTGTGCAAGAATCCGTCACCTAACAAATTATGTAAAGTCCTAAGTTACACTTTTCCTGCGGTTTCAGGTTACATCCCCAAAGTGATCGATACTAACAATACAGTTGCTAATTTTATACTCTGTCATGTCTGACAGATCCACCGATGAAATTAAAAATGTTGTGCAAATTTCCAAGACTGAGAGAAATATTTCCGCTACATTTAATGAAGGCTTCATATTACATCACTCAAAACGTTGATAAAATAAATCTCAAGAATAATAGAAATAATACATAGTATATATATATATATATATATATATATATATATATATATATATATAACAAATGGAAGGTGACGGAAAAAATCAAATTACGTAATCTCCATTTATAATACTTGGATTGAAGAAATCTTCCTTTGGACCAAATACCGCAGGTTTATAACAGTGGATGCTAGATATAAATTTACTATGTGTAGACTATTAGACACTATCTTATGTTACTTTAGGACGCACTTTTAGACACATTTAGGGGTTATAATGAAATCCTACATTGCATTCTAGGAGCAACATCATTACAATTGCACCATCTTTAGAAGCAGAAGCTCCTATTTTATCCTCTAAATATCAAGCCCTCTTATCGCCCCCAGTCACCACTGGGTGGAATTCTGCACTTTCGACAAATACGAGGTCTCACCATTCGTAACTAAACCATAAACTTATAGACATGATATAATCTTCCCTTTTTCGATTCAAAAATAATAAAATCTTCCCAAAGTAATTCCGCTGAATCTGATTGGTTGAGCTCTGACCATTCCGGGTAAATGGTATTCGTATATTAAACGAAGGCTAATGTACCATTCAAATATCATGTCGCAATGATACCTACTTTTGCCCTCTGTGTAAATTGCTGCGTTCATTGTCTTACATTTACGGCATAATTTGCATTTCCTCTCTCTGTCCCTACCTCTCTCTCTCTCTCTCTCTCTCTCTCTGTATAAATTCTTTACAAACTCTCTTTTTCACTCGCTCTCTCTCTCTTTCTTTCTCACCTGCTTTTTACATTTATTTATATGGAAAGAAAAACAGTCTACGTCGATGCCGACTAAAAATCAACAAGAATTTATTTCCCCTCTCTCTCTCTCTCTCTCTCTCTCTCTCTCTCTCTCTCTCTCTCTCTTGCTTGCTCGCTCGTTTTGTACATTTGTTATCGTAATACTTTATTTAAATGTACTTTAATATAAACTGTGCAATCTAATATGATCGTCGGGGGATTAAATAATAAATGTTTCGGCAATATGGTCTATTGGTGTTCACGTTCACTTTTTTCTTCATGGGGTAAATTTGTACAGTATGTCCAATTCTTAAGAATGACGAGTTTTCCACTGTGCTGAATAATAAAATCTCATTCAAATTTGGAGGAGACAAGTAATTATGAAGATAAGATCTTATCCCTGAGTGGCTTCCGGGCCTTGATAAGTGGTGATCAATGTGTAAAAAAAAAATGATGTACTGTAATTTACTGACTAGCAGGTTTGTTTTTATGCGCGAAGAACAACTCTATTTCTCTCAGACCGACACTGCACCCCCTATTTTTTTAGCATTTGCGGGATGGTATGCTGACAACTTTTATCACAGTTGAATTCGTGGAAATTCCGAAAACGGGGGTTGTCTAATCTGTAAGCCGTTATTTACATGAGAGGTTAGTTGTGTCCAATTTGAACGCTATTCTGTCAATGGGGAGGTTGTTGGTTTCTATTGCGAAAGCCTTTCTTAACGTAAAGAAGTTTAGAATGTCAATTCCAAACGCTGTTCTTAGCACAGTACTACTCAAAGAAGGGAAGTGAAGTAAAAAGTCGAAATTTACTTTTTTTACATGTTAAAAACGATAAAACGTGAATTTAATTTTCTACTATTAATGGAAGAGTTGAAAAGAAAGAGAAGACTTGAACAAAAAACGAACACAGCAATGACTGCTACCATTAGGTTCGATCACTCGAAACAGTTCATATGCAATGAGAATCTCTAATCTCAAAAACTTCTGTTTTTACTTTCCATTATTTTTCTAATGGACCATTTTTCATACATGTATTAAATCATACTGATGTATGCATTCCTGTAATTGTTTTGTTTTTTTTATCCAAACAGTACCGGCAAGTTTTCGCCCCAAATCAGTACTAATAGTCAGTGAAAGACATATTATTTCATTTCTGCCATGGCCGCCAGTGTCCGCAATTATTCATGGACGGCAGTGACCACAAACAACAACCGTAGTTTACTTTTTGGTAGGAGCATGCTTCTAGTGGGTAACGCCGCTTAAGCGGTCCTGTAAGTTTATTAATATATTATTCTCCGTTTGTAACGTTTATGTACATTTCAAAGACTTCTATATGTTCTTTCTCTTAATTATCTACGGTGAATAAACCAAAGAACACCAGATTGATGTTTTAAATAATTAAAAATCAAATCTTTTAAATTGAATATAATTTTTGGAAAAGAAATTGTGTTGAGTATGTACGTTTTGTAAGAAATAATTCACGACTGAGATTAAAACTCAATAATAAGAGTTCATTGTTTTTAATGGAATCTTGCACCACAGGGACAAAATCCAATGTAAATATTTGCCCTAAACTTAAGATTATTTCTATTCTGCTGTTTAATTATATTAGTTTCATATTGTGTCCTCAACACCAAATCTTACTTAAGGTAAAAGCAGTCACAACCATAAGATTGCTGTCTGCGCGTTTGTTGACATAACGTGACCAAAATCAACCGAGGGGATGCTTGTACGAAAGAAACCATTCAAAGTGGACAAAAAGCTATTGCCTGTTCATTGTTTTCAAACGAAATTCAAGTAAACATTGAATTTGTTAAAAACAATAAATTATACAATATTTATTTCACAGTTTGGTGAAATTTTAAATCACATGGTAATTTAAAAAATTAAGTCGGAAAATACGAATGGTATATATATATATATATATATATATATATATTATAATTCTTTTTATTATAATAACATTATTATTAAATGAAATTTCTTTTAATAAATGATTTTTCATAAAAATTTAAACTGCCATTTTATCTTAAGCATTTTCCATAAAAAATCCATTGAGCATTACTGAGGGGAGGTAGTTGGTGTAGTGTAAAGGTATTATGGTGAAATACGGCAAATCCTCACCCCGATCACGTCATATTATTCTATAAATAAGACGACTACGATGTTGGTAATGAACAAATGGAACCTTTGGTAGAACTGGCAGGAGATATCCGTGGTGAATTCATGGATTTCCGCTGATGTTTATTGCTGTTTGCCAAGAAGTTGTATCTTTATATAGATTTTAACAGGTAGTATCTTTGTATGTATGAAAGAATGTGTATCTCTGTATGTATTTTTGTTACCTGTGGATCACCCTAAAAGGCCCGTTTTGTACGGGACAATATATTATAATAAAATTCTTTTGTTTACACGATTTATGCGATAAAAGATTGAAACAAAACATAATATAACCTGATTTATTGAGAAAAAATGTGGTGCACTTGTTATTAATCAGAAAATAAGAAATCGGAAATGATTTCATTAAATTAATTCAATTCAATTCATGAAAATACTATATATATATATATATATATATATATATATATATATACGTATGCATACATATATATTTTATACGATAAATATATGCATGTTTATATTTTTTTAGATTTGTTTATTTTTTGCTTATGTATATATCTATAAAATTCCATTTAAAATACTTATTTCGAAGGGACCAGAACATTCAATTGTTTCTTAATATATGCTTTGGCACAGGGTAACAATTTATCTTATTAACGGATCATTATTAATTAGGAAACATATATCTGTAGAAATATGTTTAGTTATATAGAGACATTTTGTTTGTCGTATTTGTTGACATTAAAGTGGTGAATATATAAAGTTTTTTATGAAGTTATTATGCATATTATCAACAACATAGATATGAATATGCGCACTATATTCTCGTGTAATATTTAACTCGCCAAATTTTTTGTTCTTTTAAACTAATAGATAAATCATAATGGATTTTGAACATATATTCTTAAATATATTTTAGATCACATTGGTATATTATTTTTTGAAATGCTTACATTTCGTGGGTGCATATATATAATCACATGTACTTAGTATTTATTCAGTTCTGTTATACACTGGGGTTTATAACGGTGGGTAACGCGTTTATATAATGTGTGTATATATTATTGTGTTCATACATGTCATCGACTTTAATGCATGTATGTATCACCGTCCTAATATCATCAGCTAATAATATTTTTGATTGAGGTGTTTCAAACTGATAGGGGAGGGAACATGACCTCGTCCGTCGGTTGATATTGACCGACGGTCTGACAAACGGCTATGAAAATTTCTTCCATCAAAGGAATGAATATAGTCACTTCTGATAGATTTTATGCGACTGTAATTTCTGGCTTTACTCAATTTTGGAGTTGCACACTTCCTTCGTCTCAACAACTTTTTATAAGGCGTCAGTTCTCTGACTCAACTCTCTTTGACTACTTGACTATATAGAAAATATATTTGTTCGTTAAAATCACTGGCGTCAAAATCAATCTTTAATTTATTCTAAATATCCCAAATACTAAAAAGTTAGACAAATGATTATTTTCAATCAAAATGTTGCAACACGTGAATAATAAAACATCGTATATCTTAACATTTAAACATATATATATATATATATATATATATATATATATATATATATATATATATATATATATATATATCAAATTGACTAAAAAAGATAAAATGTGAATAAAAATTGCAAGAGTAACATTTGTTTTTTGGGGTTTTTGCTGATTATGCTGGAGATTGCCTGTGAATTTAATTATACATTGACGCTTTCTCTATCCGCTTATAGGAAATGCCATACAACTATTTTAGAAGTAAAATTAAAATATCGGTTTGACGTATCAGATTAATGCAAAATTATAACTCAATTTCTGGCTAGATAGCGTTTGAATGACATATTTACATTGCAGTTAAACCTGAAAAGTAAATTAGTTTTTATTCTAGTTATGTATGCTGTGCATATGAAGTCAGGTTTATGGAGAGGATTTCGGGAAAGGTTGCGGGCACTGATCCAACCTTAATTTAGACTTTAGATTTATTACTATTCACACTAAAAAAACAGGGGATTGCCATCTAGACTTAAGGTTATTTTTGGTTAATAGTTATATTTACTCCACTAAAAAAAACACTGTATAAACATATATCTATGAAACGAATAACCCCCACGAAACTCTGAAATAATAATTACTTGTGTTTACATATCCATGTACCATTTCAAGAAATTCTGGAAAGCCCCATTGTTTGAGTGTATCAATGAATCTCATCACAACCTCTTTCATCTCTTTATTTTTGCTCATTTCGACAGCCTCTTACATTTGCCTTAAGCTTAGGGAATAACCAATAGTCACAGGAGGCTAGGTCAGGACTATAGGGTATATGAGCAAATGTCTTGATGCTCATCTTGATCAAATAGGACGTAACAAGGATGGAACACACTTGCGTAAATCTTCCGCGTCAAACGATGCATTAAGCGTCTCTATAAACCCACGACGGTCCTCATTCATGAACTTCTTTATGTGGCTAATCAACGCTTGGGTTCTGCCTGTAAACATACGACAGTCCTTATTCATGACCTTCTTTATGTGGCTAATCAACGCTTGGGTTCTGCCTGTAAACACACGACGGTCCTTATTCATGACCTTCTTTATGTGGCTAATCAACGCTTGGGTTTTGCCTTCCTTACTATTCCTACACTTCTCATCCTTCCTCACAGACTTTATTTTTATGCTTACTACTTATCTAGATTTTCGGAAATTGAAAGGTGAGATATGGCATTAGCCCGCTTAAGCTACTGCGTAGAACACACCAGTGCACAAACCATTAATCTGCTACTAAGATTAACTTTTTATTAAGTAAAGAAAATGAAAACACATCTGCTACAACCGATAACGAAGTACAGTTCGTATTGTTATATTAAGTTTCAATTAAAGACAAATAATTAAGACACGTTTTGCTGTGTACATTCTAACAAAGTATTTAGAAAAATTGTTGATGTTTGTGTTTTATTTGTCATTTGAAAACAAAGTGTTGAAATGTTTTTAATTACAGAAGTGTAATATCTGAATGATATAGTAAGTGAAATGAAGTTAGAGGTCAGATGTACAATTGAATATAGAACATGTGGTACCAATTAAGTTTTTACTGTATTTCTCTATGTTCTGGGTAATATGATGAGGATCTATTAATATGATGCTTAGTTGCTTCTACTTCAGTGTTGTGTATTACAGAAAAAAAAACAACTGGGCTGAAATAAATGTTATAGCAAGTTAAATAAAACGGAACTATTTTTCTGAAAGAATGTACTAATATACTACTAAAATGTACATGAAGCTAGATTCCATGTGAAGCTTTTTATACGAAATAGAAAGAAACAGCAGAATTCTGTCTTTACTTTATATTTAAGATTTAGGCTGGTCAGCTGCATTTACTTATGATGTATTTTACTGTTGGGTATTTTTGTCTACATTCGCTGTTGTTGGATTTAATCTACTTAGGTCTTATGTAGTTTGTTATGATCAGGCGTTTATACGTTGCTTTTAGCAGCGATTCCGTTTCTCTTGTAAGTATTAATTTTCGTAGTCATATATATCTTCTAGTTTATAAATACTCTACGTATTTCTTGTAAATATTTTGCATTTCACGTTTTACAGTTTTTTGGTTTATTTTACACAGGCATAAACACTTATAAATGCCCAGAGGCCACTCGAGGGTAAGAGTGTACAGTAGTCAATTGGGTAATATAGTAATCGTTATTAATGGAAATTCAGTAAATTTGTTAACAAGTGAAACGGCACATCAAGAACGTGTTTTCGTTGGACATAAAGACAATCGTATTGTAGTCAGCTGAAAAGCAGGAAAACGGAAGACAATTCCACAGGCGTCCAGTTGTAAGAAAAAGTTTTTTTCATGGAATGTACGTTTAGGTTTAAGCACAGTTAAAGAGTGGGGGAATAATGGATAGTGTTTTCAGCTAGACGCGTGTTTCTTGTGAAAGTTTTGCGAGGGGGGATCATAGATTGAAACTCAGTCGAACACTTTCCAATGAAAATAACGATAAAGTAGAGACAACCTCGAACATCTCTTCTGCGAGATAGGGGTTGCAGCGAAGGGAAAGGGGCATCTCCTACAAGGATACGAAGTCTATTTTGAAC
>NC_136493.1:58590103-58665103 GCF_053919585.1 Euprymna scolopes | reverse complement strand
GCGATTATATGTCAGGAAATTTAGGCTAAAATAAGGAAGAAAGAAAGAAAGAAACAGAAAAAGAAAAAGAAAATGAAAAGGAAGCAAATCAACGTAATGGTAATATCCTTTAAGTGAGAAAGTTAAACTGAAAATTAGAACTATAATTATTCGTGTACGTAAATTGTAAAACTAAATCTAGGCGTATTAATAAAACGATTTATTAAATTTATTATACTAATGATAATATTTTACTGTAAAATAATAATACTACTTTAAAAGAAAATATCAAAAATTTAATAATAATAATAATAATAATAATAATAATAATAATAATTATATTTAATAATATTAAACTGAAAAAACCTTCATATATATATATATATATATATATATATATAAATTAAAGTATAATAATAATCATACTATTAATAAAAATCATTGTAGTAATAACACTAATCATAATAAAATCAAAGTAACTCACTATAAATGTTAAGTAAAAAATAAAGAAAAAAAGAAAATACGGGCCTGGAACTATGCCTATAAAACTGGGTTCCCATAGTATCAACAATGATGACGCATTATTGAGTATTATGTGTTCATATTCATATGTGTGAATAGGGAAAATACCTTGCAATGGGGAATACTTACTCTATTTGTGGGGAATAAAGAGAGACGATTTAGAAACTCCTTAATTAAATACTAGCTCGAAACAGTATGCTAACAAAATACCAGAAGTGTAAGTTATATGCTGGAATTTAAAGTATAGTATGTGAATGCCTGTATGTTGAGTCTCTATATAAAATGTAAATAATAATCTGTTAGTATATAGGTTTAACGATATGCTCGAGATCATTTTTTTGAAAATTTTCGCAAGTCCTATACTTTATTTATTAGTGAAAAAGCGATATGCATTTAGTGTTATGTTTTACCCATTTACAGGTATATAGAAAACCAATGTTATTTTTTTAAGTTGGCTGTATTTAAATTTTATCTTGTGTTTACATCTAGACGCTAGTTCGTTCTTGTTATTTATTATAGGTTTATTGAAGGGGATAATGTTAACTGCTTTGGATATGCAAATATTACAAGATTTGTCCCTTGGGGTGTATGATCTAGATTTATTCAGTATACTCCATTTAATTGAATAGGCTTTTTTCCTGTCTTCCAGGCTATTGATTAATGCAGTTAAAGATGTGCTATTATTATCATTATTTTGAGATCTTTCATTTCTGAACGAATGTAAGTGGTTAGATATTCTTACTTTTATTAAGTTTGAAGACGCACCTATACAAGTGAATATTTTTAATGTTTTATTATTGCTTAGTTGTTCATCCATCCAAGTGCTGGTGAATCTTATATTGGGGAGTTGAGTTGAGAGAGGACCAGAAGATGTATAACGCGGGTGTTGGTTACTTTTCTTCTTGTTTTTACTTAATCAATAGACTTTAAATCTTTTACTATATATACGAAATCTCTATAAATTAAAATATATTTAAGCTTGTTTTACGACCAAGTAACACCAGGCCGTAACCTTGTACACACACACACACACACACACACACACACACACACACACATATATATATATATATATATATATATATATATATATATATATATATATACATCTATCGCTTTCTGGAAGTATATATACGTATAAACATATATCGCTTTCTAGGGATAAGATGGAAGTCAATCGAAATTTTTGTAGTGATATCTGGGTTTGCTTCGGACATGTATATGAATGGGCAAAATGAACTCACGCAAAATATTCCATAGTTCTTCACTAAAATGTGAAAACCGTTGATATCATAAACCACAAACACGAATGGTAATAAATTCTTACTAAACTACTTCTGATTTTGCCGCTTCATAAATTGTCATCTTTCATAATAAAATTTACTTATCTGAACGAAGCATTTATTTACTTTTTCACAATGTTTATTGCTGATAATGATAATGATTAGTTTCAGATAGGCATGTGCAGTATTGTAATGCTAGCATCTAATACTAATATGCGTATAGATATTTCATACCTATATATACAACGTAAGTTATTACGTCCTGTCCGTAGAATAACATTCAGAATTCAAACGAAATGACTGCGATGGAAGAAAAAGATAAGGAGGAAATAAATAGAAATAGCGTCCATTAATTTATTATACTGAAAATGTTATGTACATTCCAAGAAATCTGTCAGAAGTTGACATTCGAACACTCGTTTACTTGCATATTTCATACTAACATGACATATTTTGAAAAGGGGGAAATGGGTTGCTCTTTTTGTTTTTGGTTTTGGAGAACATAATTAAGTTTTTCAACAAAAAAAAAGTCGAAAAACAAAAAGCATCGACGTTAGGTTCATTTCTTTCCAAGAAGCTAATATCTTCAGGCAGCCTGATCTGGTAGCATCAGCAATTTATATATGGATCAACATAACGCCAATACACAAAAGCAATACATACACTTTATTGTCCTTTCTGTACTTTTTATTATTGTGATTTGTTATCTATCTATAACTTTTATTATCATCAATTCCAGTACTTTTCCAATTTTTAAAATTGTTACTGTCATTATAAAACACTTCTCCTCCACCATCTCTTTTCTTTTTACCGTCTCTCTCCTATATACCCCATTTTTTCTTATATATCTGTTCTTTTTTTCATATTATTTTTACTGTCTCTTTTCATATTTTTACCTTTTTATCATCTAGTATTTAATTCTATTATATTTGTTTATATATTTATATGATTCCCTTCGCTCGTTATCATATAGTAGGTATTTATTTATGTTGTTTGACGCTGCCACCCTTTAAAAGGTGTATATTAAGATTAAAAGTGTGCGCAGTGATGTGTAAAATATTGAAATACCGACATTATAAGAATCTTATACTGGACAACTCATGCGATGGGTCAGTATTTGTTATGACTATTAAGAAAATTACTAAACTTTGACATAGGTCGATAACGTCATATCTTTTAAGGGAACATTCATGTCAACAGCTTTCAGTAACACATATTTATATGAATGAGGTCTTATTGACTTTGCCGAGTAGATTTCATTTTTTACGATATCCAATTTGAAATAAGATATATATATATATATATATATATACACTGAGACACACATACACACTCATATATATATATATACATATATATATATATATGTATATATATATATATATATATATATATATATATATATATATATATATATATAGTTAAGTTCACGAGAGTTGGCGACAAACTACCAAAATATAAAACAAGATAACCAGGAAGATCCACAGAATGCTTGTAGTATGGTCATGTATTAATTTGTAAACAATTTTAGAAAGCATCTCTGTAATTGCTATAGTTATGCAGTATTTCGCATTACGACGCAATTCGTGTGCGTATGTGTGTGTGGTAAATGAAAACATTTGACTATCGAAAATTGTATTTCGTTTAATTTAGTGACAGGAAGGTGTTGGATTGATCAAATAAGCAGGTGGCCATACATTACGCATGTTGGCTTCTTCGTCAGTGTGAATTTGTGCACGCGTGTGCCCAAATTGATTTGAAGCGCATGTACAAAAAGCAATCATTGTCGTTAAAGCGAATTTGGACTTTAACATTAGAATGCAATCGTAGCAATGCGCGGCCGGTATGTTGTATTACTTGAAATGCAAACTCTATCGTTTTCGCAGTTTACTTATCAAGGGTTTTAGTTCCAAAAACGCTGTTGCATAGTGTATTACTTCCATATTACAAGTAACATTGTTTTTACGACCTTGCATCATATTTGACATAAACGCATAGGTATTACAAAACACAGCCCGTTTATATTTATTTCTTACATAATATATTTGTGGATTTTAATTTGCGATAGTGTGTAAAATTTTACTAGCTTATATACAATATTCATTTTAATTCTTCCATTTTGTATTGATAAGAAACAAACTGCTCGCAAATGTATAAATTCCTGCTACGTCTGGTCCAAAATGAAAAAAAGCATCATTTGTCAAACATTTTCGGTCAATGATTTCTGCTCGATAAAAATGATAAAGGCAACCAACTTGCGTATAATTACTAACGGAGAAAGTAAACTCAACAGCAAACATCCAGAAGAGAAAGTTCAGTGAGCTATAGACACGTTATCCAGCGCGCATGACATCATGCACAAACCCTTGATATTCAAATTGACTGCTGCACTCACAGTCATACTTAGACACGTACAAAACAAAGGCAAGCAAATACACAAACAAATTTATGACACATTCGTTTTCCAAGGAGACTAAACTGGTGTTTCCGAGTCGTGGGGACGGTCTGAAACGGCTGTTACCTTCTGGACACGGCAACAATATGGCAAAGTCGTCGAGTGAATAACTTGATTATCGACACTATGGAGACATTTCTGAAACGATTGTATGTCGTAGGCATGGAAAGCAGTTTAGCAGATGTTAATAACTATAAAACGATAAGCTCATTCCCTTTACCTTTTACATCCGCTCGACGGATATTTTCATCGAGTTCTCAGCGTTATTACTGGCATGGTCTTTTGCGCTGGAAATGTACGCTATGTCTAATTAGTAAACAACATATTTTTTATATAAAAAAAATCAAATATTCTTATATATTATTAAAACAGAATGTATTAATCATAGCATTTGATTACATTTAACAAATGCTAAATGTGGACATTGTGTCATTGTAAGTTTGTAATGCGGACTTATTTTTTCTCATTTAAAATCACTTTCAAAATGTTTCATTATAGAAATACTTGGTATTATGCGTTACAAAGGTTACAGCAAAAATTCTATATTTCTACTGAAACGCTTATCTCATGCTATACTGCACTTATTTTATTTGTTATTTTAAAATAAAGAGTGTAAGTATTATGTCAATTATTTCATATACTAGTCGATATATCGTTACACATAATTTAATTGAATGGGGACAAAAATGGTTGGTCACATTCAATGCTGCTAAGACTAAGCTTGTTTCCTTCAATAACTACAAGCAACCTTCTCTATCACCAATAGCAATGGCCAAGAACACATTGTTTGAAAGTACTTCTTTTAACTCTTCGGCCTAACGTTTACAGGGAATATGAACTGGAATAGATACATTGAGAGCATTGCCAAGGCTGCTACAAGGAAGGTTGGCTCCCTCTACCGTGCTAGAAAACTACTTACGCCTGACAGTAACCTATACCTCTATAAGGCAACCATTCGCCCATGTATGGATTACTGTTGTAACATCTCGGCTGGTGCATCTGCTGCTTGTCTCTCGCCCCTTGACAGGGTTCAAAAGAGAGTCGCCAACCTGATAGGTCCTGAACTGTCATCTAGGCTTCAGCCTCTGTCCCATCGACGAGATGTTGCATCCCACTGCATGTTCTACAAATACTTTAATGGTGAATGCTCTGACGAACTGCAAACACTTGTACCTCCCCGACGTAACTTCCCCCGACAAACCTGACAAGCTACTAAGTCACCTCCCTTTACAGTAGAGATCCCTAGGTGCAAGAAAGCCTTTTCCTCCAATAGTTTCTTCCCCAGAACTGCGGGTTTTTGGAACTCCCTTCCGGGATTCTGCTTTCCCAACTGCAATGATATGCAGTAGTTCAAGTGTAATGTTAACAAACATCTTTCTACTCATATCCCTTCATAATGACCCCGCGAATTATATCCCTGATATTAGCCCCCTGCTTCAAAGTGGCACTGGGCCTTGTTTGGGGTGAAAATTGAATTTAAAAAAAATTACAAAATAAATGATTTTGTAAGTTTAGCACGAATTAACTCTTGTAAATGTTAAAAATATTATTATTATAACTTTTTTGCATGTAATTTAAATTTTAACAAATATCAGATAAAGCAGAATAGAGTGTAAAATCAATAAATATTAAAATCGAAGGAAGAGTTTGCTTGGTCAATGATTAACATGAAAATTAGTGTCGGCGAAAATCAATTTATTATGTATAAAATCTCAAGAAAAACAACGTTTTAATATTCTTGCGTTAAATACTTATTTTCTAGATAAATATTTTATTGGGCAAGCTTCGATGAAAATATTAGGTTGTTTTTATGTTTTTTTACATAGGCATAACCACTTATCAAGGCCCAGAGGCCACTCAAGGATCAGGTTAAAAACGTGTGCAGTAGTCAACTGAACAATATAGTAATCGATATTAATGGAAATTCAGTATATTTGTATACTTAAGTGGAACGGCTCTTCAAACACCTGTTTACGTTGGACTTGAAGACAACCATATTGTAGTCAGTTGGAAAGCAGGAAAAACGGAAAACTGTTCCACAGTTGTGCAGTTCTAAGAAAGAAAATTTTTTCATGGAATCTACGTTTAAGTTTAGGTACAGATAAAGAGTGAGGGGATTATTCATAGTATTTTCAGCTAGACGAGTGTTTCTTGTGAAAGTTTGGCGAGGAGGTACCAGAGAGTGAAGCTCAATCGAGCACTTGCCACGAAAATTACGATAAAGCAGAGAAAAATTCGCATTTCTCTGTGAGAAACAGGTTGCTAGGAAGGAAAAAGAACATCTCCTTTGAGGCTACGAAGTCTATTTTGAACTCTGTCAAGGCAGGATAAGTCCTTTCTAGCAGCTCCTGCCCAGATATAGCAAAAATACTCCATCTCTGGATATACCTCAATGTTGCATAAGTTTCATGAAATTATTTGTTATAAAACGTGTTTTCATATTTTGCAAAGAGTTATATATCATTAGAAAGCACGTATTCTGTTCTACAAGATTTTTTTTTACAAAGTGATCACCTCTTATCAAGGTCCGGAAGACACTCAGTGATAAGGGTTATTGCAAGTACATTACGTTAGTGTGGAGATTTTATGAAGTGTTTACTTAAGGGGCGGTTCATTAGGAATTTATTAACGTTGGACTTGAAGACATCCAAGTCGTAGTCCGGTGGGAAGCAGGCAGACGGAACAGAGTTCCACAGGCGTGCAGTTCTAAGAAAAAAGCTTTGTTCATGGAATCCGCGTTTTGATTAAGGCACAGATATAGAGTGGGGGAAATTTTTCACAGTGGTTTCAGCTAGACGGGTGTTTTTCGTGAAAGATTGGCGAGGGGGGACCAGAGATTGGAGTTCAGACGAGTACTTGCTATGGAAATAACGATAAACAAGGATAGGCTCGCAACGTCTCTTCTGTGGGAGAGAGGTTGCAGGGTAGAGAAAAGGGCATCCCCCACTAAGCCACGAAGTCTATGTTGTACTCTGTCAAGGCAGCATATGTTGGTTTTAGCAGCTCCTGCCCAGCTATGGCAACAGTACTCAATCCTTGGATGTACTTGGCTTTTATATAGATAGAGAATTGTATCAGTAGTGAGATATCTTCTGGAGCGGTAGAAGGGTCCCACCATCTTTCCAGCGATCTTGGCAACAGACTTGGTGTACGTGTTCTATTTCAGATCAGGAGTAAAGGTCAAACCCAGACGAGAGCCATCCATCACAATTGATGCCAGATGGGGATCAGAGCGTTGATGATGTAAGGATAGGAGTTTGGTTTTGGATGCTTAAAGGTAACGAGCCACATCTTCCCCCACTGAACCACGCGCTCGATATCAGAGGAGAGAGTATCAGAGAGAATTTTGTCATTTACAGTCTTTGATGTGTTGCCGTAGATGGTCGTGTCATCAGCATAGATGTCAACGAATGATTTAAGTATGTGTTTAGGGAGGTCACTGATGTAGATCAGGAAGAGAGTTTCGCTCAGGATTGACCCCTGAGGGACTCCAGCATTTATATTGCAGGCCTCCGATTTTTGTCCATCTACCACTACTCTTATGAGCCTATCGGAGAGAAATGATTTAATGATTGAGAAAACATTTCCAGTTATACCGTAGCTGAAAATCTTGTGAAGTAGGCCCTTATGCCATACCTTGTCGAAGGCCTTTGATATGTCAAGAGCAATTGCCCTAGAAAGGAAGCCTTTGTCAAGAGATTCACTAATCCTGTGGGATGTAACCGTCAGCACATCTGTTGTAGATCTTGCAGAGCGGAAACAATATTGTGTGTCACTAATAATTGTCATCGTTTTTTGCTCATATAATTTTCCGTTTTTCAGAACTGTCAAATGGATTGTTAAGTAGAGAAAAAAATCACATTTTAGGTATCTCCTCATTTTCGCCTTTAATTGAAGTCAACAAGCGAGTAAAGTGACCAAGGGTATTTGTGCCTTATATGGAGAAAACGCTATAGCTTAGAGAACTGTTACAAGGTCGGTTTACTAAATTCAAACACGGCAATTCTGACCTCGATGGCGCCCCTCGTTTTGGAAGACTAATCAAGATAGACAGAGTTCTTTTCAAGGAAGATGGTCATTAGACATGTAGAAATTGGGTGAAAAGATGGCGTGTGATTTTGCGACAATTTCATACTACCTTCAGTCGATGAGACTCACACAAAGCCTTGTAGCTTGAACTTACTTTTATTGTTAAAATTCTTTGATTTTCTTAAAAAAAAGAGAACGTCGAAACGACCGATTAAAAATGGCTGAACATAAATTATATAAAAGTTAATAATAATAGATATCCAGACAAGTAAAGGTTTAAAAATATAATTTTTGCTCATGTGCAAAAAAACATCTCTATAACAAAACATTAAATAATGTTGAAGTCTTAAATGAGGTTTCATATTTCTCTCACATCTCAATATTTCAGAAATCTGAGTATTCACATTATGAAACAAAAATTCATAGATAGGTTCACTGTTTTAAGTACAATGGTTTTGTTAATACAATAACGTACTTACAAATTTTTCATACGACGACCATGGTATTTTAAGTATAAGTCAAACTTTCATGAAAAACACTCATCTAGCTGACACCAATATCAATAATTTCCCCCACTCGTTATCTGTGCCTAAACCTAAACGTAGATTCTATGAACAAAGCTCCGTTCTTAGAACTGCACGACTGTGGAACTCTCTTCAGTTTGTCTGCTTTCTAAGTGACTACAATTTAGTCGTTTTCAAGTCCAACGTAAACAAATTATTGTTGAACCGTCCGCTTCAGTTTCACTACTAACGATTACGACGATACGATATTATCCGTTGACTATTGTACATTCATTAACCCTTATCCTCGAGTGGACTCAGGGCCTTGAAAAATGGTGACTCATGAAAAAAAATCGCGCAAAGACCACAGGAATAGGGAAATATTTTGCTGTGTTCATTACGAGTAATAGTGCGTAGACTGTGCATCTTATCCGATAATTTTTGAATATTTGATTTAAAAAATATGTAAAAATAACAGTATTAGCTCAAAAAACATAATTTTGTGTGTTCACCTATATTAAGTAAGTCAGTAAATAAATAAATAAATAAAATAGTATAAAATTTGAAGGAAAGAGAAGTAACCGTATTAAAGAATACTCGTAAAATTTAACCGAGACAGACGTCTTAATTCTTAAACCATTGTGTGAGAAGAAAATGTAACGCGTTACTTAAGTATTCTGCAATAAAATGTGTTCTTTTATTCTTAGACTAAGCGAAAAGGGCAGAAATAAAAGTTATCGTCGGATACGAAACCTTCTCGCAAAAGAAAAAGAGGTGTTTTATAGTTAAGGTTTTCTTGTTTTTCTCAGTCTCTCTCTCTCTCTCATATCTATCTATCTATCTATCCCTCTCTCTATATATATATATTGTTTTTAAAATGTTATAATTAATTAAATAATATTAATAATATATATAGACACATATATATATATATATATATATATATATATATATATATATATATATATATATACACACGATGTTGTGAGTATTCCGATTCCTCCTAGAGAGTAGAGTATCGACACCTGTAAATCAGCACGTAAAATGTCGGCAGTGAATGTGTGAAAACAGCTGTTAAAAGTTCATATAATTCGGGTTCACAGCCCGTAAAATTGATGAATGTAGTCCACCTTGTCCTTGCCCCTTATTTACAGCCAAGGTAAAGAGCCGGTTCTTAACCTCAGATCGAGTGACGATCATCGACCGCAATGGTTGACTATCATCTGTAGCATTGCAGGTTTTCTATTATAGTATTCTTTCACGCATATATATATATATACATATATATATATATATATATATATATATAAATATATATAAGCATGTATATATATAAATATATATATACACTTATATATATATACATATATATACATATATATGCATATGTACATATGTATACATATTTATAAGCGTATATATATATATATATATATATGTTCAATTATGACTGCTTGTATGTCTGTATGTCGCATATAAAAACAAAGAATTCCCTATACACCTGATACAAAAAAAAATGCTGCATTTTTTAAGTAAGCGAAAAACTATTTTCTCAGACGCTACACATTGGAATTATTTTCCGCATGATCATTATTTTGTTGATATGAAAATCTTTGCAGTTAAGAAATCACCCTGATAACATATTTTTTCTGTTAAAGTAAACTCTCTTTTATATACCTTGCTAGTAGTATTTTATATTCGAACGCAGGAAATGCATATATTATATTAGTATGGTAAACTAAAAAAATAAATTTCCACGTTTCAGATCAATACATACATTGGCATCATATATCTTGTCAGATTTTCAAATGCAATATTAGAAATCGATTTTAGTGGCCAGCAATGAATATATGGAAATGAATTTTGAGCCACCAAACGTTTTCTCTTAAATACATCTATAAAGGTAGTCGTAATTTTGAAACACTCAGTATCAATGCCGGCGTTTTTCGTTGGTCTATTGTGGTCAAAATCTTCTTCCTAATCATCAATTGTTTCCGAAATAATATTTAAAGTTCATTCATTGAAGACTATACTGAAGTTGCAATAATTTTTGCAGTATTCAAAACACATTAATAATTAAGATATCTCTATTCTCTGCCTTCCGAATTCGAGAACATAGTGCAATGAGTAAAACGTGACTGATTATTAATACATCTAAAACTGTTTAGCTTCTCTCAACACCAACTTTTTTGTCCTCCCGTTTCCCCCTGCTTTTATATTCTGCCAGAATTGATTTTTACATTAGATTTCCAATTAAAAAAAATAGATGGAATTTTTTAATCGCTGGGAAATGGTTGACTCTTTCTATCACATCAGAAAATGTCTCCCATCTGATGCAATTCACTAATTGTATAACAGTCAAATACGTCCTATGTTGAATTACTGTTCCACATCTGTAGAAATGCCACTCAGCACACTCTTAACTACCTTGGTAATAATAAACTGATTTCGAAATCTTCTGGGCTATTTAGCTTTTCATTCCTACTTACTGCTTCTTTCTCACAAAAGAGACGTGTATGCGTATGTGTGTAATATAGAAATCTTATTTTGCTCAAAATCTGTCCAATTATTTCGGATTTATTTCGGTAATAACGCGTCAAATGTTGCCTTTTAATTTGTACATTGTGCCTGGTTTATCCGCGTCGACAAGGGGCATTGTACTTATTAAAGGAAAATTATCTAATGAAGTTAAATTGCACGAACGAGGTGATCTGTTAACATGTATATTTTGTGCAATTATTTTTTCATCAAATGTTCCTTTTTAAAATTGAGCTAATCATTTGCAATTTGCAAACGCTGCTCGGGGATCAGTCTCTTCATGATGTATTGTCAAATCGTACTAAACCCAGGCTAACCGATAGATACAAAATCTGTAATATTAAAATTAGCTGACTTTTAACAGAACACTCACCCCACTCCTCTCTCTCTCTCACTCTCTGTCTCTCTCTCTCTCTTTAGAGATATAATGTATATATGTATATATATACTTTTCTCTCTGTGCATATATATATATATATATATATATATATATATAGTAGTCGATATAAACTATGCAATAAAATGGCTTTTGTTTAACTAAGTATTCACTATATTTCCAGGTTTCAGCATACACAGATTTAGAATAAGTCTGTTTGATTTCGCTTTATTTGATATAGTATTAACGTTTGTTTTAAAATGATTTGAATATGTAATTATGCATATAATTGGACAATAAATTCAGGAAGCTACGTTTTATTTGGTTTTTCACATAATTAGTTTATTTCCTATGTTTTTGATATGACTAATGCATTTTTATAATGTTGATCATTTATTTTAGTTTGCCATACATTATTTACACGTCATTCTTGTTTTGTCTTTACTATATTCCAGATGATAGTAATCAACGGCAATGGTGTATCTCTTATAATAACTACTGCAATCATGCGAAGGCATTGTTATTCTCATACCGCAGGCGAAATTTTTATTATATTTATGACAGAGGAACAATTTATGTCCGTCAATTTGGTAAAAACCTGATAGGATACTCGGCCAACAAGCTTCATTTTAAGTATGCATAAACCCTGACACTTATTTCCCTTCCAAGTCAAGATAATGTTGCATAACGGTGGGAAGTTTGATTTGATAAGCCTGTGTTATAGAAGAAAACTGAGTTAGCCTTGAAAATTTACTTGGGCAGTCCCTTCGACATTCTACGCCATTATACTGAGTTTTTACGAGTTTCATTATTTACAAGGTGCTTGGAGAAATAAAGACTCTGATTTTCCTGATGCTAAAACATAAGTATACCAATGCACATTGTATCGATTCTGAAGAATGGATCGCATTTTCCTTTTAAAAAACTAAACCTAATAGTAACCTCATGTATCTCCACGCAATCAAACTTTTTGAGTTCATAACTTCCGTTATCTAATTACTATTCTTCTAAATGCCTTCCATTGTTTTTAATCATCAGATTGTCCAACCTGTTACACAATTAACAAGTTAAGCTTATTTAGTTAAGTTATTTTTATATGCATTATATTCCTCTGATGGAATGTTTCAGATAGTTTTCTTATACTATTCAATGTATATGGCATATCAAATTTAAAAAAAAATACATAATATCGTTAAATCACGTGGGCACTCATAATATGAGAACGACGTGCATTAAATATTGTAGCAGATTCTTCAAATACAAATTATTATTTTACTCAAAAGCGGAATAAATCACGGGTTCATACGTAGATCGGTAGTATTAAGATTTGTCTCGAAGTATAATAGTATAGAAGGTCACTGTCAAAAGGGGACATACTAGATCTGATAGGATTTGAAATAGAATTGCTGATTCCATTATTAAATACTCACATTTAATTAATAATAATAGTTTATCATATATGTATTCCTGATTCATTTTTATATTAAACTTTTATCATTATTACCTAATAAACTCTAGTCACATGTGATAGTACGACGATCGTTCGAAAAGCTCTCATTGTATTATTCTACCTGAATGTATAAGAGAAAATTGCAAGTTACATTCACATGATTAGATTCATGACCTGAATGATTTTTCCTATTAATATCGATATTTACGGTGCTAAAAAGAGTGAATCCCTGTCATGTACACGTATCAGAAGACGGAAGAAATTCCTCCATACACAAATAAGTTAACCGATCAACATATACCGCGTCCTATTGACTGTTTACGAAGATGATCAGTTGGTGTCAGCATAATTTGGAGTTAGCTTCACAGATTTCGGTGTGACGACGGAGATGTGAATGACAAAGTGCGTTCCGGACGTCCATGCACATCCACCATCCCAGAAAACATTGATCGGCTCGACCAACTCATCCGCGCTAATTGACGTATAATTGTTAATAAAATGTGTGCAAATTATGAAGTCAGAGGAGTTGAAACGATATTGGTACGTGTAGAATAGAGCAACGTGTATGCTAAGTGAGTTGCAAAAACGCTTATACAAAATCAAAAGGACCGCCGACGGATCCCTGTGTAGACTTGTTGAATTGGAACGAAGCCGAATGTAATGGATTCTTAGACCTTATTATTACTGGTGAAGGGACATAGTGTCACAACTACGAACCGGGGTTCACAGGGAAATTTAGAGAATGGCATATCTCACGCTACCCAGCAAATAATACGTTCAAGACATAGATATCTGCGGGTAAGGTGATGTTCACCGTCTTCTTTGAAAGGAAAAGCGTCAGCGTCCTGGATTCTTTAAAACAAGGGTTTAGCATCTAATCTGGCGTTTACTTTGAAACATTCACCAAGCCAAAGACACGTATATCCTGTATAAAGTCAGTGAAAAGAAAGGATATTCCGTATGCGATACGACAACGCCAGGGCACAGACCAGTTTGAAGACCACGGAAAGTATAAAATATTTCGTATCTTCCGATCTGGCATCGTCAGTGTTCCATTCATTCGAACCTTTGAAGGACGCATTATGTAAACAGTTATTCCTGACTACAACTCTGCAATCGAAGCCATTAAAAATACCGCTTTGACTGGCGCTTACTTTCTTGGCCGAGGCATCAATATACTCGTTTATGGCTAGTAAAAATGCATTGAGAATTATGGTTACGACGTAAAAAAAATAACGGACGAGAGTCATGTACGCAATATTCAGTGTAGAAACACTCAAAAATACTAACTAAACACATGTACACAATTCATAAAAGCACTTTCTCACTAACAAAACAGCCTGCAAAATGATCATGGCCATAAAAAGTCTCGTTAAAGAGAAAACATATCTACATTCAGAACGTTCTAAGACTGTCTGTTCTTTTCTATTCCACGAACTATTTGTTTTCTGGTAATGTAAAAAAAAGATATTTTAAATATGTTCGTATGAATACATTTTGTAGTTTTTTAACTTTTTATATTGTCTTTCATTTCACCTAAATAATCTGAATCTACAAACATGTCACACCTAATCCTTAAAGAGGCAGTGCACAACAAAACACCTCATATATATTACTTTGAATAAATTTCCAAACTACTGTCGGAATACCTCTTTTTACCATCAATTGCAAATTGCTGTAATATGCCACAGAAGGTATTAGCATCGGAATATTTATCGTTACATAGCATTTCCACAAATATGATATCAATTAGATTACAGCGACACTTCGATTAGCTTTTAACAAAATACGGTCTTAAATAATCTATAAACTAACAAAACAAATCATATTTCGCAGTTATAAATTATTCATACGGAAAGTCGTAATGACAGCAGTGTATGAATGGAGAAACGTTAGTTCCTGTATTTTCAATAACTGCGAGGCTAAAAGAGAGAGTCATTAACAAGTTTAGCTCGCCGTGGCTCGTAGCCAACTGAAAATGGACAATGAATGATTAGAGTTATATAGCATCATTCGGCTTACAAAATTTATGAGAAGCAGAATCGTAATTAAGATTTTCAAATTATTAACATCACCGATGCTCCTAGTTTAGCTATAGGAATTCTCGATGAACGGTGTCATTTATAATTATTAATTGATTCATATTTACTTTTTAATACTATCTGGGAATGCGGTTTGTGTTGATTTTTATTCATCAAGCGAATCGGACTTCTGCATGAAACTCACGCAGATAATGGCTCAGGGCTGTCTGATATGCATGAAGTCGGCTTTATTAGTCGTAGCTATTAAGCTGCAAGATTCATATGTTGTATATGATGCAAGGTGAAGTTTGACACAACACACGCAGCACAGAATAATGTAGAAATTATACTATTATTGATTTGATATTCTGTGCCTGCAAACTATCCTTAGTATCACACAGTGGACGAAAGGACAAGATAACAACGGATACTGATGCCTAATAAATCTGGTTTTTAATTAAAACCTTGGTAGCAACGTTTCTTTTACTTTCTATTATGGCACTATCGTTTTCCTGGGAGAGTAACTTGGTTGAGGAACGTCATGGTAACGCAACCAGCTCCCCGAGGGAATAAACGATATCAACCGATAGACACATGAAAACAGCAACATAACGGGTCGAGATGTCGTCGGCTATAACCGGCTGGCATGGGACGCTTCTTGTCTTCATTGCGTCGTTAGAGGCATCTTTCCATCGTCGGCATTAATGGCATGCTGGAATTTTATGCGTATGCAAAAGTAGCGAACAAATACATTTTTATAAAACATATATTTAATTTATTTAAAATTTAACAATGAGGAGCATATTTTTATAAAGATCAATTGAGACCAGACGCATGCTATGTCGTCTCCGCCGACCCAAGAATCCAAGCTTCAACTGTTTAAAAAAAACAACTGAATTATATTTAATTCTCTCTTTCTTCATTGAAAGAGCGAGAAAGGGAATGAAAGAGAGAGCGAGCGAGCGAGAGAGAGAGAGGGAGGGGGAGACAGACAGACAGACAGACAGACAGATATGTTCCATCGCCCATATTTTGCTTTTAAAATTATAATGTCAACATAGCTTAACTTTCATTGTTCCCTGGAGTCATAAACATCTATCAATCTTCGTGTGCTGACAGTTAAAAAAATGTGTCCTCACTGAAATGTGCGTGTTTGCCCCCACACAAGTGCAGATCAATTTAGGCACAAGGTAGAAGCCACCAGCTCTCCCAAAAGGATCGCTCTTCATTGTGTCACACTGTCGTGTCCGGCGTTTCAAGAAATCCTTGTACTACCACGCAATTGATAGTTCTGTTATTTCTGTTAAGTTATTTGACTTCTACACAAAGCCAACAAAAGTCATGTCTCAAGAGTTTTTGATTGTCTGTTATCTCCTTCCTTATTATTATTATTTGTGTGTATGTGTCTAAATGTTGTATTCGCACTGGCATTCAGATTTGCCTCTTCTCACGCCAAAAATTGGTAGTTGCCTATGTGTCATTGTTATTCTCATATGTTCGCCCTTGTTTGCAACATGCCTGAAACGCCATTGTTTACCACCAGCAAAAATAGATTTGAGTAAAGCAGGACGAATTCTGATCTTAACTTCCTTCTAGATGTTCGCCTATTAGCCCTGTGGCTATTACATTACCATGTTTTACCGCGCCCCCATCAGATAATATTAAACTTTAGGTGAAAAAATGCTGTTTCTGCCACCCACTTTACTGCCTGTTTTTTCCTACGCTTTCAAAAAAGAGATAAACAAACAGGAACATCAGGCAAATAACAGTGTGCCTAGTTTTATATGCCTGTTTTATAGATTTCGACATGGTCTACTATTTACATGGCATGGTATATCGTCGCTGTTATGATAATCTTCACCAACATATTAAAAACTTGAACTTAAAACATTATACTGAGTCGGATGAATCGGCTAATCAAATATTGTAGAAGCATCTATCACGGATGATGATGATAAACTATAACGATTTAACGTCAACCATGTGTTATATCTCTTGCAATTTGCTTTGCCAACGGTGAATTTCGTAGGTAAAAGAACCCAGGTAAGCTTTCAGCTTAAATCTGTTGGTCATCAGCTATGATTTAGCTTTTATCATCGTTTGCTCCAAACCTGTTTGTATTAGCTTCGTGGATAAACTCTGCCGGATTATAGCGAAAACACAGACCAGTCAGCGCAGATGTCTAGGTAAAATAACATCTCAGAGTATATTTATTCTGTAGTGGACACACACTGCTATGTTTGAAAACAAGTAATACCATCGGGAACGACATGAACTAAGCGGATAATGCTAATCGAAAGTGTCCAACTACTCAGCGTTGGTAATTTCCTACTAGAATAAATGAATATTGATTGCAGCGGCGATTATTGTTCCCTGACTTGGTTTCTGTGTCTTATCTAAACTTTTAACCAGAAACGGGAGAAGATATGATGTACAAAGTTAATTGCGTTTTAATGTCAGCTACAAGATCCGTGACTGTGATTATAGCGAAACTAAGTTATATATGCTTAATATTTTGTAATTATAGACTGGGATTATAGCGACACTATCTTAAATATGTTAAACATTCAACGACATCACACTTGAGAACGATGTTTGTTTTGTTTGTTGCGGCGAAACGAGCGGCGTATTTTTTAGTCTGCAGCTCAATCCGAGATGCAATATGTTGAAGTTTATTAATAGAAAACCAGAAACCATCAAAGGTTTCATCGAGCAACGCGATATAATTTACATAGTCCCAGATCTTCACGGTAAAATTGGAATCAAGGGGTACGCCAGGAAATTAACTAAAAACATTCGAAGCAACTAAGACACTGGCGTGATTTAAAAGAGTTAGCGAAATAAAACAACTTTTTCCAAATGAAAGACTCTATTTTTAAGAGTTAAAAAGCTCACTTTATTTGCTTATACAGCATCGAGTTGAAAAATAGCACAGTTCAAGATTTTCTATACAACCGTGTATATAACGAACCGTGTCGTCTACATGTTTATGCGATTGTATATATCGTCTATATAATGGGTGTATATTTATACATGCGTGTATATTTAAAAGCATGATTACATCCTTGTTCATCGCGGATTGTATCGTCTAGGAATGTGAGTGTGTGTGTGTATGTGTGTGTATACGTTTCAATGATAACCGAGCGGGCGTGTGTGTGAGTGTTTAAACATATAAAATTGGACATTTCACGACAGAAAAAATATTTGAATAACAATTCTTTAACGAGACGAATAAACTACGTGCTTTTTTACCACACACAGACGGGCAATCCATTATTCATAGTCGCAAAATATCAGAACAAAACGCAACGTATAACTCATGATGACCAAATTATATAATATATTTAGATTTTATTCCTGCTCTTGCAGTGCATAACTTTTGGCTTTTATGTTTTGATCAACTTAACTAATCCAGTGGGCATGCTTCTATAACTGATATGACAACATTCAGACCAAACTTTAACTTCCAGCCTCTCTTTGTCAACCCACTATTTCAAATGACTTCTAACTGGGTTTTTTTCTGAGAAATATACAAAAATAACTTTTTTTAGTTCAATTTCAGACATCACATTAGGAAGGCAGTTCTTATTTCATATACTTGTTTAGATAATTAAATTCTATTTGTTTGTGTGTAAAATATTCCTAAATATTTAATTATAAATATATATATATATATATATATATATATATATATATATATATATATATCTGTAAATATGTCTTTACACACATTCTTTTCTATTGAAGCAATGCATTCTTTTTTGTCATCGAAATATTTTCTATTAGCTAAATATTGACAATCGTACAAACTTCCGCTTTATTTAAGTAATCCAGAGTTTGCTTGTATACCAATGTATTAGTAGGCCAAAAGGTAGACAATCAAGCCAAAAAGCCAAGCAAAATACATCCCAAAGTAGTAAAACTGAAGCTGGCCTTCAATGGCACTGTATATATATTTACATAAATGTAAGTAATTTGGGCATATTTTACTGGTTTGAAAATATATGGTCCTTTTATACCAACTGGCATGAAATTTCAATCGTAGATTAGTATCATAATTTTCAAAAAGGTTGCAAATAAACATGTAGTATTATTCCATAGAATCAAACATATGAGCATTTCATTATTCAATTTTTCTGCCAGTATATATATATATAGTAAGTAATTTATAAAATATATATGGCGATTAAGCTACACTGAATATTCTGCGTTTCATCCACTTTTGAAGTAAATCTATACTTTCGTATATTAAATTATGTGAGTAAATGAAGTAGTTATATATATATATATATATATATATATATATATATATATATATATATATATACCACCTTCTTGGAATTTTATAAGTTCCAAGTCTTAGCGACTATTTATTAGAAATTAACAAATGAATGCTCGTTGAAACCTAATGCCATGAATTGTGTAGTGCGCTATGTTACATTTGCCCTTAAGATCGCACATCAGAGGAAGGTCCATCATCCAGAGCTTTTTTTTTTTGGCACTATTACTGTTTGGATTTACACACAGAAAGAGATAATAAATAAATATAACCAGGCGTTGTACATCTTGGGTAAAGTATTGAGTTGCACGATGGCTTTGATAAAAAGTATTGGAAATTTAGATTCTTCCTGATAATTATTTCTGTCGATTTTTATCTGCGTCAGATATTGTATAGCAGGTGACAGTTTAAGTATCTGTGTTTATATTGCGTTTTACCTGAAGCTGATAATGTTATTAGAAATCTATACATATTTTTGCATATAAAGTGTTCATGCTTATAAATGTTGTTGGATCCATCGTAATCAATCTATACCAATGTTAATATTCTTTTATGATTACTAGCATGGGTGACCGGCATAGCCTGGGTGTTTGGAAGTGTGTGTTTAGCAAAAAAATGTGGCAGTAGGAAGCGTTGTCTTAAAGAGAAGTGCTTCCGACACCCTAGAAAACCTCATCAGTATGCCCTGTATTTAAGAATTCATGTGATAAGTCATCCTCCTCTCAGTACAAACCAATAAGTCTCCTGTGCGTTATAAGTAAGTTGCTGGAATCCATATTAAATAGAGAAATAGAAAACCACCTCAGCACAAACAATATTCTTAGTGACACACAATATGGTTTTCCGTTCTGCAAGATCTACCACAGATGTGCTAACGGTTATATCTCACAGGATTAGTGAATCTCTTGACAAAGGCTTCCTTTCTAGGGCAATTGCTCTTGACATAGCAAAGGCATTCGACAAGGTATGGCATAAGGGCCTACTTCACAAGATTTCCAGCTACGGTATAACTGGACATTTTTTTTCTCAATCATTAAATCATTTCTCTTCGATAGGCTCATAAGACTAGTGGTCGATGGACAAAAATCAGAGGCCTACAGTATTTATGCTGGAGTCCCTCAAGGGTCCATTCTGGGCCCAACTCTCTTCCTGGCCTACATCAACGATCTCCCAAAACACATACTTAAATTATTCGTTGACATCTATGCTGATGACACGACCATCTACGGCAACACATCAAAGGCTGTAAATGGCAAAGTTATCTCTGATTCTCTCTCCTCTGATCTCGAGCGCGTGGTTCAGTGGGGGAAGACGTGGGTCGTTACCTTTAATGCATCCAAAACCAAGCTCCGATCTGGGCAGGAGCTGCTAAAAACAGCCTATCCTGCCTTGACAGAGTACAACATAGACTTCGTGGCTTAGTGAGGGATGCCCTTTTCTCTACCCTACAACCTCTCTCCCACCGAAGAGACGTTGCGAGCCTATCCTTATTTTATCGTTATTTCCATGGAAGGTGCTCGTCTGAACTCCAATCTCTGGTCCCCGCTCGCCAATCTTTCACGAAAAACAACTGTCTAGCTGAATCCACTGTGAAAAATGTTCCCCACTCTTTATCTGTGCCTAAATCAAAACGTGGAGTCCATGAACAAAGCTTCTTTCTTAGAACTGCACGCCTGTGGAACTCTGTTCCGTCTGTCTGCTTCCCACCTGACTACAACTTGGATGTCTTTAAGTCCAACGTTAACAACTTCCTAATGAACCGCCCCTTAAGTAAACACTTCATCAAATCTCCGCACTAATGTACTGTACTTGCAATAACCCTTATCGCTGAGTGGCTTCCCGGCCTTGATAAGTGGTGACCTCCGTGTAAAAAAAAAAAAAACAGGCTCGAACCAGTACCGCGGAAGGAGAAAAATAATTTAATAAAAACGTGGCGTCATTGTTGTTACGATCACCGTCAACCCGGAAGTGACGTAGGTTTAAATTAAGGCTATACAATCGGAAGAGGGGATGACTTTCGAAAATATCGGCGAAAAAAAGCGACACCTCCCTGTGCAAAATTGTGGGGTGAAGAAATTAATGTTTTTAGCCAATTCTCCGGTATTTCTCGTCTGAAAGGTCGAGCTTCAAAACACTACTGATCATGTGTAAATCCGTCGTCGCTGTTGAAAGTTTTAGGCAGATATGCAAACAGACATACATACATTTATATATTGGTTGCTCAAATTTTCGACCCACACCGATTAAAAAGCTTGTCCTATCTCTGAATATCATTTATGTAAAATTTCAAATGTTTAGACCAGAATATGTCTGAGTAATTTGGTAGAGACCGCAGAGGTCAATTTTTACAAATATTTTGACCCTTATTATGACCCCCTAACAGTTATTGTTTTGGGCTCAAGTCCATTTATTAAGTTAGATCCATGACCAAGGAACCTATATCTAAAATTTCAATCGTTTATACCCAAAATTGGCGCATGAGTTTGGTAAAATTATCGCAGAAGTATTTTTTTTTAACTTCGACCCCTATTATGACCACTTTACCATTTATTTGTTTGGCTCAAATGAATTTAGTAAGTTAGATCTATGTTCAAGTAATCTATATCTACAATTTCAAGTGTTGAGAGCAAAAATTGGCGGAGGAGTTTGATAGAGATCTCAAAGTGCAATTCGTTGAACTTTGATCCCTTAACAGCCAAATTTCTGACCGAAAATTGATTACACAGATTTTTCCTGTATATCAAATTTCGAGTCTGTAGAGTGAAAATTGACAGAGTTATTGCGTAGGGAAATGTACACAGACAGTCAGACACACACAAACAGACAGACAGACAGACACTTTAACTTTTATAGATATGCTAGCATGGGTGCCGGCGTTGCCCGGATGTTTGGAGGTGTGTGCTGATCAAAAAATGTTGTAGTATGAAAGGCAGGCTCGAACCCGTAGCGGGAAGGAAAAAAGAATGGGAAACAACGTGACGTTTTTGCAGTTACGACCACCGTCAAACCAGAAGAGACGTAGGTTTAAATCACAGCTAGGCAATCGAAAGAGGGGATGACTTTCGAAAATATCGGCGAAAAAAGCGACCCCTCCCTGTAGAAAAGTGTCCAGTTGAGGGAGAAGAAATTAATGTTTTTAGCTTATTCTTCGGTATTTCTAGTCTGAAAGGTCGAGCTTCAAGACAATACTGATCATGTTATAGTCCGTCGCTTTGGAAAATATCGAAAAAAGGAACTTCTCCCTGTAGAAAAGTGCCCAGTTGAGGGTGAAGAATTGAATGTTTTTAGCCAATTTTTCGATATTCGTCGTCTGAAGGGTCGTGCTTCAAAGCGATACTGATCTTGTAAAAATCCGTCGCTTAGAAGTAGTAAAGTTTTTTTTTTTTCATTCAATGAGAGGTATAGTTATTTGTGAAATATAGAAATATCGGTTATGAGACATATATCTTCGCGGCAAATCAAGAAAGCCTTTTTATCGAAATGCTAACAAAACAAAAGAGATTCCGTTTTGATGCATTTTGCGCAACGTTTAGAATGTCTTCTATTTTAAGATGCATACATATCAAATCCCTCATTGCTAAGCATCCGATGCAATTTTTGTACTGTCTAAAAAAACAGATATGTTTTTTTAACGGATTACGTAACACATTTTTATATTGTATCCGTTTGGAATAAGGTGTTATAGAAAATCTCTAATAAATCCATTCGGATCTAGCTATTTTGATTGTTTTTATTATAACTGATTCAGATAGTGGCTATGACAAATCGCGCTTTTTCGTGGATCACTTTTTCTGGCCAGATCTCCCATTGTTGGTGGCGCTTAAATTTTATACTTTGAGCAGTTATTTATTTCGAACATTTATGTAGAAAGAGGATACGAAGACAAAGATGGATAGTGGTCCCAAACCAGTCCCTGAACGTGATTTTTTCAATCCTCAATTAAGTATCATTTTACTCCATGTTGTTGTCGCTCGTTCCATAGAGACGTTCAATCAGCATTGTTGATTAATGTATACTCCTATAATTTTTTTGTGTGGATTGATATTCATGTTAAAACCCTTATAATTATTTATTTAAAGAAACAATTCAACTTTGTTACATATCGGTCGTGCAATTATATTCATCAACAAAAGATCAAGCTAATTTTAATGCATTTTTAATTATTCGTTTTAACTTATTCCATATTAGTTATTTTTCGGTTTTCCTATTTGATAGTTATATTTAGTTAACTATTACGTGTACTTATATTCCAAAAGATATTCTACATAATTTATACTTCCGTAATATTTACGTAAAACGTGTATAGTAAACACAAACCAATACATATCTATTTTTATATATTTGTTTAAATAATTTTGCATACTAAACTCCTCTGATGAGCTTTGATCTACAAACATGAAACTTGGTATATAGAGTATTCGAGCCCATGCGAAACTTATATTAAGGTCTTAGCCGGGGAAAATCAGTGCAAAATAGTGAAAATTAAAACAAATTAAATTTGCCAGGTGAAGGTCGAAAAGGTATAAGCTACTGGTTCATGTTTTTATTTTTGGCCTGGCAGAAAAAAATGTCCTCCATGCTCAGACATTAAGGAAAGACAAAAAGTAACTCATAAAGTAAACGTTTTGGTTTCGATTCTCGATGGTGGTGCACGGGTCATACTTTTCACTTTTAAAATCATTACTATATATTGGGTCAAATGTAATATAATAAATTCGAAATCTCTATTAATCAAAATGGCGGACGGCCTACTAGAATATATATATATATATATATATATATATATATATATATATATATATAATGTGTATATATATATAATGTGTGTATATATATAATGTGTGTATATATATAATGTGTATATATATATAATGTGTGTATATGTATTATGTTTGTGTATATATATATATATATATATATAATGTGTGTATATATATATAATGTGTGTATATATAATGTGTGTATATATTAATACATATATAGATGTATATATATGCAGATATATACATATGTATATGTGTATAGATATATATGCATATATATTTTCCTACCCCCGCCATATTCATGACTTTTTTGTTTGTTTTAAATCGCATTTTCGTCGATTTAGCTTTGATAACTGAGGAACGAAACTTGGTTAGCTAACCTTTATTTTCATTTTTTATTTTTTAAATTCATTATAATTTTTGGTCTGTATTTAGCCGTTATAAAATTCTGTACCGTCTAGAAAATGTTCATATATATATATATATATATATATATATATATATATGTGTGTGTGTGGGGGGGTGTATGTGTGTGTATATATATGTATATGTATATATGTATATATATATATATATACAAAAGTGGGAGTGTCTTTTTGTGTGTCCGTCTGTGTACATTTCCCGACAAAATAACTCTGTCAATTTTCAGTCTACAGTCTCGAAATTTTCTATACAGCATAATCAGATTTGGGAAAATGTTTGTAATTAGTTTTTGAATGTTAAGGTGTCAAAGTTCAACGATTTGCACCTTGAGCACTCTACCAAACTCCTTCGCCAATTTGTGCTCTAAAGACTTGAATTTGTAGATATAGATTCCTTTGACATAGATCTAATTTAATAAATGGATTTGAGCCCAAAACAATGAATATTAAAGTAGTCGTTATAGGGGTCCAATTTAAAAAAAATACCTTTTCGGTCTCTGCCAAATTAGTCTAAACATTTGAAATTTTACATAAAGAGTATTCAGAGATAGGGGGAGCTTTTTAATCGGTTTGGGTCGAAAATTTGAGCTACAAATATATAAATCTATGCATGTATGTTTGCATGTCTGCCTAAGAATGTCGACAAAGGCGACGGATTTTTACAAGATTAGTATCGTTTTGAACTCGACCCTTCAGACGACAAATACCGAAAAATTTGCTAAAACATTAATATCTTCACCCTCAACTTGCCACTTTTCTACAGGATGGGGGTCGCATTTTTCTCCTTTATTTTCGAGAGATCGTCTAGCCTTAATTAAAACCTGCGTCACGTCCGGTTTGACGGTGGCCGTACCAGCAAATACGTCACGTTTTTTTCACGTTCTTTTCCTCTTCGGATTCGAGCCTACCTTCCAACTACCTCTTTTTTTTTGCTCAACATACACCACCAAACACCGGGCAACGGCAGGCATCCATGCTAGTATATCTATAAAAGTGAAAGTGTCTCTATTTCTGTCTGTCTGTGTACATTTTCCCACACAATGAGTCTGTCGATTTTCACTCTACAGACCCGAAATTTGATATACAGGGTATTGAGATTTCGGAAATTTTGCTGTTAAGGGGTCAAAGTTCAAAGATTTTACGGTTGAGAACTCTACCTACCCCCTACCCCGCCAATATTCGGTAGAAACACCTGAAATTTTATATATAGGTTGTTTGGACATGGGGCTTACTATTAAGTAAGCCCCATGTCCAAACAACCTATATATAAAATTTGATTTTGAGCCTCAAACAATAAATGTTAAACAGACATAATAGGGGTCAAAATTAAAAATAAAATTGAACTCTGCGACCTCTACCAAATTACACAGACAATCTCGGGTTTAAACATTTGAAATTTTACATTAAAAGTATTGAAAGATAGAGCAAGCTTTTTAATACGTTTGGGTCGAAAATTTGAGCTACCAATATATAAATGTATGTATGTCTGTTTGCATGTCTTCCTAGAATTTCGACAAAGGCGACAGATTTTCACAATATCAGTATTGTTTTGAAGCTCGATCCTCTAGACGACAAATACTGAAAAGTTGGCTAAAAAACATTAAATTCTTCACCCTCAACTGGACACTTTACTACAGGGAGGGGTCGCTTTTTTCGCCGATATTTTCGAAAGTCATCCTCTCTTTTCGATTGTTTTGCCTTAATTTTAACCTGCGTAACTTCCCTAGTTGCCGGTGGTCGTAACAACAATGACGCCATGTTTTTACCCCATCCTTTTCATCTGGTTCGAGCCTGTCTTCCTACTACAAGTTTTCTTTTCTTTTTTCTTTTTACTCAACACAGCGCCAAACACCCGGGAAACGCTGGGCACCCATGCGAGTATATATATATATATATATATATATATATATATATATATATATATATATATATATATATATAAATGAAAATGTCTGTCTGTGTGTCTGTGTATCTGTCTGTGCGTGTACATTTCTCTACCAAATAACTCTGTCAATTCTCGGTTTACAGATTCGAATTTGACATAAGCATTACTGAGATTTGTTAAAATCGTTTAAGTCAGTTTTGGACCAGAAAGTCTGCTGTAAATGGGTCAAAATTCAACGATTTGACCTCTGAAAACTCTACCACACTCCTCCGCTAATTTTAGGTTTAAACACTTGAAATTTTCCATGCTTGTTCCCTGGACATGGATTAAACTCTATAATGGGATTTTAACCCCGAGAAATAAATATGAAGGGGTAAAAGTCCTGGGTCAATTTTACAAAATTTCTGTCTCTGCGGACTATATTAAATTATTCAGACAATTTCTGGTTTAAGGATATGAAATTTTACATGAACTTTATTCAGATATAGGGCAATATTTTTAATCGCGTTGGGTCGAAAATTTCAGCTGCCAAGGGATCAAGGTTCAAAAGATTTTACCTTTGTGATTTCTCGCAAACTACTAAACCAATTTTGTGTCTCAACATTTGAAATTTTATATAACTGGTATTCAGACATGCAGCAAACGTTTTAATAAGTTTTAGGACAAAGATTTGGCTGCCAAAAGGTTAAAGTTGAAAGAGTTGACCTTTGCAGATTCTACCAAACTCCTCCGCCAATTTTGCGTCTAAACACTTGACATTTTAAATGTAGGTAACTTGGACATGTGTACAAACATTTTATTTTGATTTGAAACCAAAACAATAAATGTTAAGAGGGCAAAATTGGGGCCACAGTTTAAAAAATACCTCTGCTGTCTTTACGAAATTAGTCAGACAATTTTTTCTCTAAGGAGTTGAAATTTTTTATATAAAATATATTCACAAATACAGCAACCTACGAACAGTGCAAAGAGATCGAGCAAAGCTGGTGGAAATGCAAGGAGTAAATAAGGTTGGTTTTGAGAGTAATAGTAAATTAATACTAAATTAATAGGAAATAATTTTGAGATTAATAGTGAATTAGGAGTAATGAAATTTAGAGTTTAGAGTAATAGCAAATAAGTAGCAAATAATTTTGGGGTTTACATTAATAGTGACTTATAACTAAATAATTTTGGATTTGAGAGCAATAGTAAACTAATAGCAAGTAATTTTGGGTTTGGGATTAATAATGAACGTATATTAAATAAGTTTAGGCTTGAGAAAATAGTAAATAAATAGCAAATAATATTGGGTTATAGATTACTAGTGAATTACTCTAATATATAAACCTCACTAAGCGAGTGTGTGTGTCTCCGTCATTCAATTTGTATCCCCCCAAGACGGATGATCGTTAGACGATGTGCAATAGCTCAAAAGATTGCATTTTTGGTGCAGAATTTTATTAGGGCATTTAATCGATTAAAATACTATCTAAGTACTTCAAAAAGGGTTCAAACTTGAAAGCAATAACACCTTGCGTCATTGTGCGCATGTGTTACATCGAGTAAAAGAGAAATATATTTGTTTTAACAGCGATTGTCTCTTTGATGCAACGGCTAATGTGACTGATTACTAGCACAAGTGTCGCGGTTTTGATCCCCATCATTCCTTTGCCTTTCTTTTTTTTACTTTGCAAAATGGGCGGGAAATTTAAAAAATAAATAATTGGCCTAGACCATATTTCTTGAGATTTCAGTATCAGTTTAGCCAAGGTATATATAATGAATCTTACGGTCGATTGATTTCATAAACATTATATTTCCCATTAATTTCGTTAAATAGATATGTGATGAGATGTAATTAGCAATTTTTGGAATAAATTTTCTACTCGGTGTTGCCGAGGTTTTAATAAATATTAAAAACATGATTTAACTTCCCACTTTGATATTACTACTACGTTTGGAAATGCTGTGAAGACACCCCCATAAAATGTCTAGTAGTATATTTGGCATATACTGAGAGATAGAAAGCGTAACTGAAACTCTTGTTTGTCCGCGTTATTCGGAAGCCAAGCAATTTAACATTAATGCACTATATCTGATAAGGGAAGCGTTGACAGAATATTTAGTTTTGCTTATAGTAACTAGACACAAGATTACAGAATTAAGTTTTCATCTCTTTGGATTATTTTAATTGTAAACATAATTTTTCTTCATAGTATTACGGTATTATCTAAGCGGAAAAGGATTAATGGGTATCAACAATGTCGTTTTATTTTGTTATACTCAGTGTTCTAAAAAAAACAATAAATATGAGTTTAATGTATTACGTTCCAGATTGATATTTCCAGTACACCAAGAAGATTTTTTTCAACTCATTGAAGAAAACGAAGAATCAGATGGGTGGGGGGCATGAAAATGTTTAGGAAAGGAATGGAAACGTAGCAGAAGTGAGAAAAATAGCAAAACGGCTAGAGAGAAAGAATTTTTAGTATAAAAATACACACACTGCAAGTCTGTTTGCGTTTTTATAACCCTTAGCTATGCCTATTCGCTATGTTAGTATATGCATAAATGCAACTAATATATTGATATTATTTATGTTTATTAATTCATTTTTATCTTATTATTAAACTCAGAGTTTTAGTTTAGAGTATTAATTATTTACATTATTTATATTTTTTCGGAAATTTATTGTTATCTTTTTGATCTCTGGGATTCTTATGTAAAATTTGCGCATTTATATCTCCTGGGTGAAATAACATATCAGATTAGAATAGGAGTTCGAATAATCCATAGGATTTATTTACTAGTTTTGATTTATAAAGATATAAATAAATAAATAAAGCGTAGACAGTTATTATATATCCCCATTAACTAGAAACACGGATGTAGATACAGATGTCTGTTTTATTTAGTTTGTCCTATGCTATTCTACCTACGCGGTAAGAGTACACATTTTCCTCAAAATATCGTTACGTACTCAATATAATTATAACTGCATTATAAATAGAATAACTTGCATTACACGCATTAATATATTAGTCATTGGTACTAAGTAAATAACAAGCACTGCTTTTCCATCAAACAGACAAACAAAATTTATAGATGCATTTGTGTTTAGTTATCCGTGAAAAGAAGTACTCTAGTTTGGATACTAAACTACTAACACATTTAGAGCGTTACTAATTCCCAACGCCTTTATATGTATTTTTTTTCTTCTAAACTCATGCGTATGAGTATGCCCTACACGCGTGTTAGTAAGTGTGGTTGGATTAAAGAAAGTGTGGAATAGAGAGAGGGATAACTTTACATGCAGACAGAGTTAGACAGACGATTGGTCAACTGTGTGCTTAGTAACCTAATCTTTATCGCTGCTTAATCGTTCTATTGATGTCAGTTGAGCAGCAAAATCGCAGCAGAAACGGTGCAGTGTGGCGTGATACACACCAGAGGCAACGCATATTCAAGTGGAAGAAATCATTCCACTATCGCCTAGTGTACTTGGAATACACCTAGCAAAGATGAGATATTTATCCATGTATACGGACAGAATAATAACACTCTCCTTTTCTCTCACTAAGCATAAATATCATATATATATATATATATATATATATATATATGTGTGTGTGTGTGTGTGTGTGTGTGTGTGTGTGTGCGTGCGTGCGTTCGTGCGCGTGTGTGTGTATTATTTTGAATATTATATTACATATTTTAACATGTTCTTGACCGCTTTTCAATCCTGAATAATAATAAATATTTACAAGGATGCATATGCGCATAGCCTATGATTAGATACGAATTGCGTAATTTCAAACTGCATCTTTTTTAAACTAGCGTTGCTTACTCGTAGTAGAAAAGAGAAGTAAAAGGCGACTGAATACAATACCGATTTACGCAGGCGAACATTTATGTTCAAATGATTCGTTTTAATCAAGTTAAAAGAGTGTTATATATTCGTGTACATATAAGACTGTCTATATATATATATCTGTGAATATAAACGTGGACCTTTATATAGGCGTTAGTGTCGTTCGTGCCTATATAATGTTTGTTGTGTGTTTGTGAGTGTGAGTCCGGTGTTAACACATAGAAATAACAGACAATAAATACGTAGACAATAATGTAAAAAGGCACTTCATAAACAAGCCGGTTAACATTGTTTCTGGGGGCTCCTACCTTGTTTCACTGGCTCCATCTTTTAAGTTCTGTGAAGGTTCTAAATTATTTTCTGCGAAGGGCATCAACGCCAGATGATAGTTTATATAGCATTTATTCATGTAGTATTAATTGTCTTGGGGTTGTACGTTCCCTAACCCTCCACCGCCATTGCTGCCGTCGATCTTAGCGACTAAACCCCTAGTCTGCTATCCAAATCTTTCTGACTCTCTCTGAACCTTACTCGATTGACCTACGTGTATATATAAACCTATCCGTTTGTAAAACTCTGTCTGACACCAGAGTTAATCTTCTTCTTCTTATTATTATTATTATTATTATTATTATTCTTATTATTATTATTATTATCATCATTTTAAGTTGGTACTCATGCAGAGAGTGATGCAGATGTAACTCAGCAACCGCCTGGCTTTCCCCGGAACATTACGTTAACAGCCGAAGTAAGCCGCGGAAATTAAGCTGTCTGACGTTACATAAAGCTGAACCAATGACAATGTAGTTCGATGATTTTCAACGCACGAGTTGAAGATTCAATGTAATAGACAACTATTTGGATGAGGAAGAAAAGAAAAAAAAATAGTAAAAACAACAACAAAAAAGCACACCATAACGTACTTTCACGTCAGAAAAAATCATGAGTTTATAGCCTTAAGTGAGCAACTGAAAACAGCAGCCGGAGTCCTCGACTTTTGTCAAGAAACCAAATTACTAGCACGGACGAAAACTTGTGCATCATGTGGACACAGGATCTTATTATATTACCTTTACATCCATCCGTACTGGTACCTGTTTTGTCATGTCTAGGCTTACAATTACCATCATACTTAAAATAATAAACTTGTGGGCGTTCGAGCGAGCAACACAGAAAGACCTCCAGCGCGAATGCGGAATACGATTTACGCACACCATTAATAAAACAACGGTCTGAGGAAACAACAACAACATCTGTTTTAATCTGCAAAAAAATCTATCACACCCAGTTTTGTTTCAAAACACCCCAAAAAACAAAAATATTTTTATACAATCTCTTGAACCCCCCCCCCAAAAAAAAAACAACGCTTCCAAAAAGGTTGAAAAAGTTCTTTTCATTTTTTCTTGAAAAAAAAAACTTTTAAAAAATTCCTTGAAAGTATTAATTTGACTTATCTTTGAACTTTTTCTCGAGCAAAAAGATCTTAACATTATTTATTTTAAAATATATATATAGAAAAAATATATCGTTATAACAGTTTTCTTTACAGTTAATAAAACTTAAAATTTTAGGTAGGTTTTCTTTTCTTGTTATGCTTTGATCGGCGACGCTCGGCTTCATTTCCTTGGCGACGCTCGGCTTACTCCGGCTGTTGACTGTTGAGTCACATCTGGATCACTCTCTGCATGAGTACCTATAAGTTTTATCTATATAATAACATTCGAAGTTGCCTACTTTTTATTATACCGAATTCTATTACGACTCAAACTAATTATTTTATTTTCCATCATTCCTCTTTGTTATCGAAAAATTTGATTTGAATGTTTCGTATTTCCTAACATCTATTAATTTATACAATAATAATAATAATAATAATAATAATAATAATAATAATAATAATAATAATAATAACTAGCGGGACCTGTGGAAATTCCACAGCAGCATTTTTCATATGTAATATATTGTAGCTCGGCATGGTGTGAGCGTTCTGTTCAGCATTAATGAAGGAAAAATAATAGTATTCTATTTTTTTTAATTAAATTGTATCGCCCCTTACTAAAATAATAACTTTGATATATTTCCTGGGCTGATTTTTTAATTACAAACACAACGGTCAGTTATCTCACAGTTTATACTTTTCCAGAGTTATTGAATATGTTACTATGTTCAACAATAATTGTTCATAATTTCCACCCACATTATCGCCCCTCGCTTTACTAAAATATTAAATTTTATATATTGTATCGGCTGTTTTTTATATAAAAAACACAACTATCAATTAACTCACATTTCATTATTTTTAAAGATTCTTGAATATGGTACTAATTTTGACAATAATTTTTCATCATTTAAACTCACCATATCGGACCTTACTAAAATAATAACTTTGATATATTGTCTTTCATTGTATTTCATTACAAACACACACATCAATCAACTCACAGTTCATCATTTTTCGGAATTCTTGGATATGTTACTAATTTTGACAATATGTTTTTTTATAATTTAAACCAACGTTGTCGCCCAACCTTACTAAAATAATAACTTTGATACAGTTGCATTTCATTACAAACACTAATCAATTAACATCCATTTCATCATTTTTCATAATTCTTGGGTATGTTACTAATTTCGACAATCATTTTTCATAATTTATACCCACATTATCGCCCCCTCCTTAATAAAATAATAACTTTGAAATATTGTCTGGGCTTATTTCTTTTTATTACAAACACATTAATTCATGAAATCACATTTAATGATTTATCATAATTCTTGGATACGTTACTTATTTCGACAATAATCTTTCATAATTTTAACCCATATTTTCGCCGTTCCCTCTTTACTAAATAATAACTTTGATTTATTGTCTAGGCTGATTATTTCCTTACAAACACACCAATCAATTATCTAATATTTCACCATTTTTTCGTAATTCTTGGATATGCTACTAATTTCGACAATAATTTTTCATAATTTCAGCCCTCCTTATCCAATTCCTCATTACTTATATAATAACACACCAATCAATTAAATCACATTTCGTAATTTTTCGTAATTCTTGGATATGTTACTAATTTCGCAATAATTTTTTTATAATTCAAACCATCCTCGTCGCCCTCTCTTACTAAAAAATTACTTTGATATATTGTCTGGGCCGATTATTTCAGAAAATCACAACTATCAATTAAAAATTAATAATTTTTATTAATACTTGGATATGTTACTCATTTCGACAATTATTTTTAATATTTTTAACTCAAATTATCAACCCCCTACTACTAAAATAATAACTTTGATATATTATCTGGGATAATTGTTTTATTTCAAACACACCAATCAATTAACTCACATTTTGCCATTTTTCATATTTCTTGGATATATTACTAAGATCGACAATCATTTTTCATCCTTTTACCCACATCATAGCCCCACTTACTAAAATAATAAATTTTATGAATTTTCTGGTCTGATTATTTCATTGCAAACACACTAATGCATCAAACAACATATTACATTTTTCATAATTCTTGGATATGTTACTAATTTCGACAATTATATTTCATAATTTAAACAATGCTTATCGCCCTCTCTTACAAAACATAATTACTTTGATATATTTCCTGGGCTGATTGTTTTATTATAAACACATAATCTATTAACTCACATTTAATCGTTCTCATAATCCTGGATATGTTACTAATTTCGAGAATAATTGTTATAATTTAAACCCACATTATGCCTCTCCCTCCTACTTATATTATATATTTGATATATTGTCTGGACTTATTATATTATTACAAACACACCAATCAAATAATGCACATTTCATCATTTTCCATAATTCTTGGATATGTTACTTATTTCGGCAACAATTTTCATAACTTTAACCCACTATGTCCTCCCCCTTACTTAAATAATAACTTTGATATATTGTCTGGGCTGATTGTTTCATTACAAGCAAATCAATCAATTCTGGGTATTCTTATAATATATATGTTTCACCTATCTTATCCAATAGCGGGTGACGCCGCATATTCTGCTAATATATATCGTTCACCTATCTTATTCGATCCCCGGCGATGCTGGGTATTTTGATACTATATGTTTTCCACCTATCTCATTTAATACTGAGCCACGCTTTCTGACAGTATATATTTGCACATTTCATTCAATCCCGGGACTGACTTCATGTCCGCCACCCCACTTTTGAAAATATACATTAAATAAAGTAATATTTTAATCGTAAACTGTTTCAGACATATCCGGGACTGACTTTATATCCCCAACCCACTGCTAAAAACATACATAAATTAATGTAATGTCTAAATAGTAAACTGTTTCCGCCATTTCTGGAACTGACTTAAAATCCCCACCCCACTGTTGAAAATATACATGAAATAAATAATGTATAAATCGTAAACTTTTTCAGAAATTCCCGAGACCGACTTCTTATCTCACATCAAACTGTAAAAAATATACATTAAATAAAGTAATGCCCAAAACGTAAATGGTTGCAGCCATTTCCGGAACCGATTTCATATTTACCACCCCAATGTTAAAAATATACCTTAAATAAAGAAATGTGTAATGCGTAAATGGTTTCACCCATTTTCGGGACTGATTTAATATCCCCCACCCCACTGTTAAAAATATACATGAAATAAAGTAATGTTTAAAGTGTAAACGGTTTGAGTAATTTCCTGGACTGACTTCATATCCCATAACCCACTGCTTAAAATATACTTGAAATAAAGTAATGTTTAAATCATAAACTGTTTCAGCAGCTTTTCGAAAGTAATACATAAAAACATTACCACGGTTAGCGATTAGGTAACCATTGCTCCAACATGAATGCCTGAGTGTACTATCAGTTTCAGCATTCCAGTGACTAACCACACCCCCATTTTTTGGTCTTGGTTAATGGAGGAGAAATCCTTCATTACTGATACTAATTTATTTATGTTATTGACCAGAGTGCCCCTTTTGGGGAGCTGGTTTTATCCCTTAATTTATAACCGACCTCATGCCTAATTCCATTCTTGTGGGGAGGCAAGTAAACAAAAGAAAACATGATCAGAATAGACATATTCCAGGGCATTTTATAATTAATCAGAAGTGACATTTCCAGGGTATTTTGTAATTTAATCAGAAAAAAACTTATTCCAGTAAGTTTTTTAATATTAAAACTTTATTACATTAAACATAGTATCTATTCACAATGCGTCCCCACGGGACTGATTTAGACACCGCGGTCGTTTTTTTTTTATCGTGGAGAAAAACTGTCTTAGTCATAAAGGAGTAGCGCCTGAAGAACAGATACTATACTTTGATCTTAGTCAAAAAAGCCAAGAAAGACATATTATTTTTATTAGCTTTGCCTCAACAGTTACACCAGTTTCCTTTTTCAAGTTTATTTGGAATATTCCATCTGCTTTTTGAAATATTTCACTTTCGTTTTTACGGGATGCACAGCATGATAACGGACGGAGCGATAAGAGTAATAATATAATGACTAGCGGGACCTGTGGAAATTCCACATCAGCATATTTCATACGTAACATCTTGTTGCTGGGCATGCTGCGGGCGTTCTGTTCAGCATTAATGAATGCGTAATCATATTATTCTAGTTTTTTTATTATTAAGACTGTACTGCCCCCCTACTAAAATAATAACTTTGATATATTTCCTGGGCGGATTATTTGATAACAAACACACCGGTCAATTGACTCACATTTATTATTTTCCATAATTATTGAATATGTTACTATGTTCAACAATAATTTTTCATAATCTCAACCCACATTATCGCCCCTCCCTTTACTAAAATATTAAATTTGGTATATTGTATCGGCTGTTTTTTATATAAAAAAACACAACTATCAATTAACTCACACTTCATTATTTTTAAAGATTCTTGAATATGGTACTAATTTTGACAATAATTTTTCATCATTTAAACTCACCATATCGGACACCTTACTAAAATAATAACTTTGATATATTGTCTAGACTGATTATTTCATTTCAAACACACACATCAATCAGCTCACATTTCATCATTTTTCGTAATTTTTGGATATGATACTGATTTCGACAATATTTTTTTTTTATAATTTAAACCAACGTTGTCGCCCAACCTTACTAAAATAATAACTTTGATATGTTTGCTGGGCTGATTATTTCATTACTAACACACTAATCAATTAACATCCATTTCATCATTTTTCATAATTCTTGGGTATGTTACTAATTTCGACAATCATTTTTCATAATTTATACCCATATTATCGCCCCCTCCTTAATAAAATAATAACTTTGAAATATTAACTGGGCTTATTCTTTTATTACAAACACACTAATTCATGAAATTACATTTAATGATTTTGCATAATTCTTGGATATGTTACTTATGTCGACAATCATTTTTCTCTCTTTACTAAATAATAACTTTGATATATTGTCTAGGCTTATTATTTCCTTACAAACACACCAATCAATTAACTAATATTTCATAATTTTTTCGTAATTCTCGGATATCTTACTAATTTCGACAATCATTTTTCATAATTTAAGCCCTCCTTAGGATAAATTTCAGCATTCCAGTGACTTAGATCCCCTCTTTTTTGGTCATCGTTAATGGAGGAGAAATTGTTCATTACTGATATAATTTTTATTTTTGTTATTGACCAGAATTTCCCTTTTGGGGAGCTGGTTTTCCCCTAAATTTTTAACCGACTTCATGTCGAATTCCACCCTTGTGTGGAGTCAAGTAAACAAAAAAATAATCAGAACGGGCATTTTCCAGAGCATTTTATAATTAATCTGAAGTTATATGTCTTATTGATTTAGATTGTTGGACTGACTTCCTCATCTTGGTTGTTAAAGTCACAACGTTTCGGCCGTTTTGCCCTCCGGCCTTCATCAGGTGTTTTGTAACGAACAGGGGAACCGTTTGTTAGGAGTCTCGAACCCAACCCTTTATTATTATTATAGGGGTACCGTGTTCGGACTCCAGCTAGGCTCTGGGACATAGTTGCTGATTCTCTGTTTTGAATGTTACTTTTCACTGCCTTCGTTCAGGATTGAACTCAGCACCTTTGGGTAACTGTAAACTTTGATACAACGTCTAGGACCACTCGGCCATATGTCACTGTTCCCCAGTTCGTTACAAATCACCTGATGAACAATCAAGATGAGGAAGTCAGTCCGACAATCTCAATCAATGAAAACACCTCATCTCAAAAATACAGACAATGACATGTCTTAGTCGTAAAGGATTTCTCTTCCACTGAGAGAGAAGAAATTGAAATGTAGCACCTGAAGATCAGATACTACACTTTGATCTTAGCCAAAAGGCCAAGAAAGACACATCATTTAATTAGTTAATCTGGAATAATCCACTTTCCTTTTTTAGGGATGCACAGCATGATAACGGACGGAGCGATAAGCGTATTAATAATAATAATAATAATAATAATAAGAAGAAGAAGAAGAAGAAGAAGAAGGAGAAGAAGAATCAATTATGTAACTTGACAATGGCCGGTAGAAGTAATATATAACTAAAACAAAAAGATTACACTACTTTATCATCTATAGCTTGTGACATATTATACGCATACCTTGTCTTAATATATACGTTAACATGATGCGCAACATATTAACACTAGTATGTATATACGCTCCAGTATTTAATCTGTGATGTGAGATGTAAACCTTCCCATTTGGAAGAGGTTTTGACTCCTGAAACTCTAGAGAATGCCAGACAACTATGTTTGTTTTATTTGTTAAGTATTATTGCATAGCCGGGCATCGGCAACCAACCCTGCATAATGAATTTTATTATTTTTGTGAAACCGACGTAGTAATGTTATTGTTTGGTGGAAAACTGGCAACATATGTCACCTTGAGAATAGGTAACGGGAGCTGAGGTGATAAGCTTGACCTTTGGGGCCTAAGACATCGGTAGATCGCAGACACACACAGGAAATCGGGGATTCGCCCTGGGATGATGTACTTACTACGATTGGTCTAGGGAGCAATCTACCTTACCCTGGTATCTCGGTACATAAACGAATCCCCGCGCCAAAATCAGCAGTTGGAGAGAGTTAGAGCTGAGGTTTGAGCGAATCTAATCCTAATCGAAGAGTTGTCGCCACCCTCTCTTCCCGTCCATCGCTACCGCCTAAACAGAGTAATTAAATGTAATTAGGACTCAAGAGTGTTTATTAAAAATGTACAACTGAACGATTGTATATAAGTGTATATCATATTTTGTATAATCTAACTTGAATAAACCAAGTAGAATAGAGATATTTGAGTCTGTTTTTCTTGCGTGCATGAAAATCTATTCATTTCCAGCGTGACAGCGGCGTATCAACCCGAAAGTGAAATCGACACTGACAAACCCGATCAGTGAGACCCTGCTGCGCCGAGAGGACCTAGGGTGAATTCCCTGTGAACAAGATCACGACGCATATATGACAAGAGTTCCCCATTAGGGATCGCTGAGGGTTCACGTCTGTTGCCGGTGACACGGAAAGGCCACATTTAGTGACCTGTGACCAAGGCATTTAACAAATCGAAGAATTAAATTTAAAGTAGAACCTTATAATAATAATCCAGCAGTTTTCTGGTTTATTATATTTGTGTAGGGTGATAGTTTTTCCTATCTTTTGTTGTTATGAGTTCATCGGGACATCGGTATAAATATAAGTAAATCAAAATATTTTATGAGATAATATGTAAAATTTTGAATGAAAATATTTATATAATAAATAAATAAAAAGGATTTAAAAACGAAATTATTCAGATATATCGCGTGACATTAATAATTACGAGATAAAACTAACATTAGATATAGTTTATAACTGTGTGTACTTATTGTACGTGTATATATATATATATATATATATGTATATATATATATATATATATATATATATATATATATAAATATATAACGAGACCGATACTGCACCTACCACACCGGGTGTCCTTAACCTCGTCGGATTCCACCCGGTATGACAGATGTTCTTTCGATCGTACATTGTCCCGTCACAAGTTGGCCTGTTGATCGTCTTCACCCACTGTGTTTTCATGGTGGGGCGCTTTGCCTCTCCATTGAATCGTCTTCTACCCTGTGTAGTTAGTCTCTGGGTACATCAATCACTCCGCTGGTCCTTGCGGCTTGATGCAAAATGAAGAGTCCTCACCACAAACAAACAGAACTCCGGTTTATAACAATAACAAACTATTTATTAATATCATTACTTCATAACAGATACTGTCTAAATTGAGGTGACTGACTATAGCAGTGAAAAGATGTAAGACCAGGCTAGGAAAGTCACAGATTTCCCATTAACACAGGCTAGTTAACATCATAACATCAGACCCTGAGGGCTCCAAAATCGGGAGCGCTTGACCAGCCCCGCCGTTCAGTCTGCTGGCCACAACTCTACTCTTTTTAGAATTCCTTTTTCTTAATCCAACCCCTTTCCCCCACCTCTCCTTCAGAGAGATGTTACAAACACCCTTTCTTTCTTCCTCTTAGAGGTTACGCTTCGTATTGTTTACGCAACGCCTCTCTCTCTTTCTCTCTCTCTCTCTCTGTCTCTCTCTCTGTTCGCCGTATGTTTTTTGCTTTCTCTACTTTCTTTTTCTTTTTAAACTGTCAACTGTCGCTCTCCTTTGGTCTTATTTCTTTTCTTCACTCATCTCTACTTCCGGTTTTCTTTTTTTCTTCTTGTTTCCAAAACTGTTCGCCATATCTATCTATCATATCTATCGCTCTCTTCATTCTGCTTATTACTTTTCTTTATTCATTTCTAGTCTCTGTTTCTCTTTTTTTTTTTCAAACAATCACACGGCCGCTAATTCCCCTTAATATTAAGCCTAACTCAAGGGTTGACTTTTCTAAATATCTCTCCCCTCACTGCATTCCTCTTTTCCATGTCTACTTAATCTGTTTACTGCTATGCCTTTTTAGGGCACTTGCCATTTTTCTTTTTCTCATTTCTCTATATCTCTGCACCACTCTCTATCTCGATCGCTTGTACAACGACAACATATGCGCGTACTTACAGCTACATAAAAACCCGGTTCCTCTGTCTATTTCCCCATATCCATTCCTGTGGATACAACTGTTTTTAGACTCATAGTTCAGACAAATACACATTTACACATTTCCTTCGAGGGGTGGGGAAGAAAATCAACAATACATTACATATTACAAATATGTCTCAAAACAAGACAACACATATATATATATATATATATATATATATATATATATATATATATATATATATATATATACAAATGTAATGTTTGGTTTGTTAAAAGCGAATAAAACCATATTTCTACGTTATCAATTTAATTGAAATTTTCAGAAATTCTATTTTTAAAGTCAATGAATGTTTGCATGTTATTAAAATAATTTAACATTGCGAATTATTAAAAAATATTAAATATTTTTCGTAACTGCGAGATTATCGCCATCTTATTTCCGGTAGAAATTAGCATTTCACTTATTGAGATAAGTATTATTTGTATTAATTTTTATGATACTCATGCAGATAGTGATCCGTGCTGAAATAATGTTATTTTAAAAAATGCATTCTTAACATGTGGAGGGAAGGATGTTTTGTACCTATTCTGTACTTTAACCTTACAATTGAATAAAAATCATATCGTAAAACTTTAATTAAACGTGGAAATATGATTTAAAAATAGCGCGAATCGCTCTCTGCATTAGCACCATTTTTATTTATTGCGGACTATTATTCTCATCTTTATTAGTTGTTGTTTCACAACTTTTCGGCCAACTATTCCTCTGGCCTTCATGAAAAGAAGTAAGTACGAGAGAATTTTTTTCCTTTTATAAATCTTCCGTAACTTTTTCCTTTTATTATTCTTACAGAGTAAAACTTTTCTTATTCATGAAAAGAGTTAAGCCTACGTAAATAAATAAATGCTTGTACACGTGACAAATTTTTAATAAATGGTTTAGTTACTTTTTTTATTTATTTATGAAAAGAGTTAACGTAAATAATGTTTGTAAAAGTGCGAAAATCGACGTTGTACAACCATCACTCCCATGCTTACTTTCTATACTTATAGGTTTTTGGAATTTTTTTTCACTGGATTATTATTGATTGGCCACTAATTGAACATATTATTAAAAAAAAAATTAAAACGAAATCATTATTTCGACATTTGAAAGTGGTGGTCACTTTTTAGTTACAACGTTCTGATAAATCAGTCACCCATTTTGTAAGCAATAAAAACGCGGTATATCAAAACCATAGAAAGTAAACATAATATGAGCCTCTACCGCATTTGTAAGTCAGAAATCTATTTGTTTCTCAAAGGAAATAATAGATTGAACATGCCTTTTTTTAATTGTTTTTATGAAAATAAAGTTTCGAGTTTTTAAAAAAAAATTTGTTTTTTAATTATTTAGTTAAAAGTCAGTTTGTGGGTGTTTTTTAAATTGTTTTTATGAAAGGTGAGATTTTTTTTGTTTTTTTTCAAAACTTTTGTTTTTTTTAATTTATTTAAAAGTATTATAAATTTCACTAACATGCTGGAGAAATGTTTAATAATTTGGTATTTTTTTTAGATAAGGTCCACCTCCACACTTTTCCTTTCAATGACGACATTTATAGGTTTTCGAGTATGCTGAATACGGAAATCGCATTGAAATTTTGCGGAAATAAGTAGTTGTATTATGCATTGTATTCTTCGGCGACCATCTTTTTACGTGCAAACGCGCCATAAACAAATACACGCACGTAAAAAAGATGACCGCCAAAGATTACAATGCATAATACAACTTTTTATATATTGATAACTACTTATTTCTGCAAAATTTCAATGCGATTTTCGTATTCAGCATAGTCGAAAACCATTTCAAGTCGCCATTTAAAAGAAAATTGAGGAGGTGGACCTAATCTAAAAATTTACCAATAATTTTTCATCCCGTACGACTCCCGATACATTGCTTCGACAACATGCGACCATTTTATATCTCCCGAAGACACTTCCGTATTTAGAAAAAAAAAATGAGTGACCGATTTACCAGAACGTGGTAACTAAAAAGTGAGTATCCCTTTCAAATGTTGAAATGATATTTTTTTCAATTTTTTTTTATAATGTGGTTAGTGTTCAATCAATAATAATCCAGTGAAAAACATTTCAAAAAACCTATCAGTATAGAAACTCCACCACGTAAGTAAATAAATAAAAAAATGTTACGTGCGCATGCGTCAGCCTTGACTAGGGGGGTACTAAGCGAACGACCATTAAATAATTCTGCGGGTCGCCATGGAACTCAACGCCCAAGGAAGACCTAAATAGTTTTCATGATCTGAAGAAATTTTGTTTTCGAAAAGGGGGTGATCACTTATCCATGTAAATTTCACTTAAAATGAGCACCCACTTTCTGGCCACCTGAGGAAGGGGCATTTATTTTCGTGTTTATTGGCTTAAAGGTTTTTTGACAAGGCAGTTTGGTACGCGAATGCATATTTAAGAGTTTTCGTTTATGCTCACGCATAGCATAAACAAAGGCTACGTCTGTGAAATGGAAAATAGTCCCAGAGTTCAGGGGTTAATACCATGCAAAAGAAATCAAACAAAAAAATTTTAGTCAAGAAACACACAGAAAAAAGAAAAAAAAAATAGCATCCATTTTTTTTCTATCGAATTCATTTGCTGTTTTTATTTAAAACTATTTTCCCCCGGATTTTTTATATAATTTTCCATTAAGGGCCGTGCGTCTCACGTTCGTAAATAACAAAAATATTTTGTAGATTTTGGTGTGCTAAAAACGAATCTGCAAACCGTTTACGTCACAAAAAATAGTTTTATGATATGAAGAAATTACTTTTTCGAAAAAGTGGCGATATCTTTTCCATGTAAATTTAACTTAAAATGAGCACCCACTTTCTAGCCACCTGAGAGAGGGGGGATTTCCCCATGTTTATTGGCTAAACAGCTTTCGTTTATGTTCACGCATAGCGTAAACGAAGGCTACGGCTGTGAAATGGAAAATAGTCCCAGAGTTCAGGGGTTGTTACCATGCAAAAGAAATCAAACAAAAAACTTTTTTAACCAAGAAACACAGAAAAATGCCCCTCTCTCAGGTGGCCAGAAAGTAGGTGCTCATTCTAAGTTAAATTTAGATTGAAAAGTGATCACCCACTTTTCGAAAAAGTAATTTCATGAATATAATGAAAACTTTCTTTTTGCTACGGAAACGGTTTGCAGATTCGTTTTTAGCACACCGAAATCTACAATAAAATATTTCGTTATATATGAACGTGAAAGGGGTCTTAAAGTAAAATAATACCGGATTTTTTTTAGCAGATTTGCCGTTTAGTTGTACAAATATCCTCAAACCAGGTAATCACTAAAAGAGACTTTTAAAAGTCGTCACCTGTATCGAGCAAAAGTTTAAAACCACCGATTATATGCCAGCCTACATCATGGTAACATATATTGAGTGAGTTCCTAACAGTATTTTGTATAGTTTTTTAGTTTAAACTCGTTTTCCCAAAATTTCCCCAAACTTAACGTGTTCGATAGAGTCTCCCGCCATTTGTATTTTTCAGATATACCGATAAACATTGAATGTTTTTGAACCGATTATACATTGCATAAAAACACTAACATCTTATCCAGTTAGGTAGAACATTTACTTTTCTTGCCTTTGATAACATTTATTTATATATATTTATTTTTTGACAACTTTTTTGTATCTGTGTTTAGTAATACAAACCTTTTCATTTAATGTAACGCTTAGTCGGCTCGAAAAACAGTGTTTATCGGGGTATTTGAAAGCTACAAATTGTGGTGGACACTTTTGATTACTTTAAATTAGAGAAAGTGAGTTAAAACTAAAAAAAAAAAAAAACTATACAAAATACTGTCAGAAACCCACCGATTATGCCAGCCTATGTCATGGTAACATATATTCGGTGAGTTTCAGACACTGTTTTGTATAGTTTTTAGTTTTCAACTTACTTTTCCAAACCTTACGTATTCAACAGAGTCCCCGACTATTTCTTTTTTTTTTGAGCCGATTAAACATTTTACATTACATAAAAACACTAAACAATTATCCAATTAGGTAGAAGCGTTACTTACCTTACCTTTGCTTTCATTTATGTGTTTTTGGTCAACTTTTTCGAATCTGTGTATAGTAACCCCCCTCCCCCACCATCAACCAAATATTAATTACTAACTCACATTTTTGTAAAACAACAACAACAAAAAAACATTTAGCGTTTCAACATTTTTGCTACGTTCGGCTTCATCCACTGATTGTTGGTCAAGTACAAACCATGAATGATTGACAGAAACTCCCAAGGATCCAGATCAAATTCTGCAAGAGTACCATTGTTTTCATTTTCGCCTTCTTTTTCACTTTTTGCAGTGGGTTGCTGTACTAATATAAGAAACATGCATTTTCTCTTTTTATTAAATTTTTCCATTACACCAAATTGAGCCACTGCAACGCGTGGCAGGGTACAGCTAGTATATATATATATATATATATATATATATATATATATATATATATGTGTGTGTGTGTGTGTGTGTGTGTATATATATATATATATATATATATATATATATATATATATAATTCCGTGGTTAAATTTAAAATTCTGAAAAAACAACATATAGAGACATATATTCGATTTAAGAATTTATTGTTTGACAAAGGAATATATAGAAGAGGTTATTTTAATTTTCTTAATCCATGGATTTTCAACAATGGCGCATATCATCAGAGGAAATGAAATGCAGTAAGCAAAATGTTCAGTTGCGATTGGACGCTTTTTTTGCTTTTCAGCATAATTACTGAAACTAGTTTTTTGGGCCTATTTTCTGCCCACCTGGATTTATAACTCCGAATAATATTGGACTCCTTCCGATAATGGATTACCCAGGTTATATCAACTTCTCGTTTCATATAATTTTCTCCTTATAATTATCCAAAACCACTAAAAAAACTATAGAGATATGACGCTAAAGCTTTCAAATAAACATAAATCAATATAGATAAATGGATTAACTATGACAATAAAATTGGTGCAAAATAGAATTATAAGTCTGACGAAACAATAGAAAGATTAATATGCATAAAATTAAAACGCACATTGAAAATCTTACAACCTAAAATATAACCTCACAATGACGTCCATATTCAACTTTCCACCCATTAACGCAATCAAACAACTGCCCAATCCTTCAGCCATTCTTATCCGCCTACGAAAATACACACGCCACATAACAACACGGTAATTACAGATATAATAAACAGCGATGCCTTATATGAACACACATATATACCACACTCCTGTTAAACATACTCGAAAATACCCATATAGAACCGCCGCATCTAACATGTGACATTTCCAATGTCATATATATATATATATATATATATATATATATATATATATATATATATAAATATATATATATATATATATATCTTGCATATCGAGCAATTCTTGTTTAGATGGGATAACTTATAGAATATTACTGCCAGTAATATTTTGTAAACCTACAATCTCACGTTTCCATAACAACTGATTGTTAAATAAACACTATTCTGAGGTATATATATATATATATATATATATATATATATATATATATATAAATATATATAAAGAGTTTTTGAAGATGATGATTACAGAAACATGTATGCACATATGTAACCATTAATATTTGTATAAATAAACTTATATATATATATATATATATAAATATATATATAAATGTATATATGTAAAAATATTTTTAACCTTTATATATCTAATTTTAAATAAATAAGAATGTAAATATACTAAATACAAATCATAGTGGGGGTGATAAGTAGTTAAATGGATTAATCCGTAATCTCATAAATACAAGACTGATAAATTAAAAAATATATCCATTTTAAATGTGGAAATTGATGAATCACACAGGCAAGAAATTCATTTTTATAGTATGAAAAGGTTAGTAACTGCAATTAAAAATAGGAAATTGGATCAAATGTTTGTAATATGTCTTCTTCCTAATATTAACGGTGGTGGTGTTTGATCAACACTGCTGGGGAGCCATGATGTAATATACTGCTTTGTTTTTAAATCCCCGAAGCAGTGTTTCATAGTAAACAACTGATGATCCCTTGAAAAATAAATTATTGGTACTATAGTAAATTCAAGAGCGAGTTGATGCAGTGATTGCAGATGATTAAATAACTTACTGAGTAGATGGTTTTCTAACGAATGATAAAAAAATATTTTTGTACAGTTTTTAAGGTTGAAAACTTCAAAAACTATATATATTGCTCAATTTGCAATAATGGAGGTTATATTGGAGAATCTCTGGCGTCTTTCCGAATCCATTTAAACAATCATAAAACAATAATCAGAAAAAAAAAACACCATACTGACAAGCCAATATCAATTTACCTGGACACAAGGCTATATTAGATGCCTCGGAATATACTCTAATTTCTCATCAACAACTATACACAAAAAAAAAGAAATACAATGGCTCCTCCGATTCAACACAAGACCTCGGCCTTCTTAAACATTAAGATATACATATATGTAGGTGTATGTGATTGTATATATATATATATATATATATATATATATGTGTGTGTGTGTGTGTGTGTGTGTGTGTGTGTGTGTGTGTGTGTGTGTGTGTGTGTGTGAGTGTGTTTAAACTTGTCCTTATTCTATATTGATTTCAATATGTATATCACATCTTTTCTTTTTATTAGCAAACAAATATCGGGCTGGTAAAAGTTTCAGTTACATTTTTGTATTTTGGATGTAAGTTAATATTTTCTATATCTAGTTTTTTCTGCATTATAGATTAAAGTTCTTGCTTTAATAAAGTAATATAAGCATTTACTGTATAGTTATTTGCTATCGCAGTCAAAATGGAAGCAAAAAGAATTGAAATCGATCTTCTACTGCGTGCGCCTATAAAATAACAGACATTGCAAAGCTCCTTAATGTGAGTCGTATGACGGTGCACAGAGTTGCAGGCCGTATAGCTAATGGAGAAACACTCGAGGATCGGCCACGCAAAGGAAAACCCCGAGTTGCGAAGACCAAGACGATAAAAAAAGACGTTTGAGAACCATCTAGCCCTTTAAAATGGCACATCTCGCTAATATGAAGGGAATCTCAGTGTCCACTGTCAGGAAGGCTATTAAACGAAAAGGTGGAAAGAACTGAGAAATGATTAAAAAACACCAATGAAGGTTGGGATAAAAATAAAGCGCATTAAACCTAGTCAAATGCTTCTCAGCAACATCAACAGCCAGGGAAACGGAATCATCATTTTTTCAGACGAAAATACCTCACCATTGATCCTGTCGTGAATAAACAATGTCCTTAGGTAAAGATCTCTCTGAAGTGCGTAATATATCCACGACAAAACATCTGGCTTCAAGGCTTCAGTAATGATGTTGTGAGTTGTTTCTTAAAATGGGGAGAAGATGCCTCCAGTGTGGTTCCCCACTGGATATCGGCTTACTGCACGTGACTATAAACATGTCCTCGAGACCAAACTGCTTCCTTGGATCAAGAGGGTCGTCAAAATGTCCGGTTATATCTTCCAACAAGATAGGGCACCATCGCACACCGCCAAAATCGTTTAGGACTGGTTGAAGGACAACATCAATTTTTGCTCGAAGGAATTTCGGCCTCCGCAATCACCAAATTTGGATCCGTTTGACAACAGCATATGGGCGCATGTTACGAGCAACGTGTGCAAGTGTCATCACAGTAGCGTAATATACTTGAAGGCTGCAGTGACCCCACGTGGTCCTCAATGAGCAATGGGTACATACGTAAAGTTTGTCAGGGGATCAGACCACGGCTGAGCGGTGCCATTTTTGCTGATGAGGGTCATATTGAGTGGACATACTATTTGACGATCATATTACACATATTTAATGATTTTTGTTTTCTTTACCATATAAAAATAAATCGATACAACTTAAATCAATAACACGTATACAACACTGATGTTGAGGATGTATGTTAAATCTAACTTCTGTCTGTAAGTAGTATAGAATCTATATATGTGTCTTAAATATGTCAAATGAAGAGAAAATGGCATTTATAGGTAAGTGTTATTTATAAGTGATATTTATCACAACTAAATTATAGGTTCTAGATATTCTAGCTAAAATTTAAAATAAAATAAAAAGACAATATAGAGTCGATCAGTCATAAACAATCTGCACTTGAAAAATCTGATATTTGGGAAAATCGATGGAACTATTTTACATATACCTGAATCGAAGATTTTAAGACAAACACTATAAAGACTCAGTTCATCTACAACGAACATTTCATAGCGATAAGAAACACTGCGTTTATGTTTTAAAGTTATCGAAGATTATATCTACAGTCCAATTGTTAGTCCATGAATCATAAATACTGTACGTATTTTAAAATATCACGAAACGTGTGTGTAGGAGAATAAGAAATTCTCCTATACACAAGAGACTTCAGAACTTTTTTTAAAAAGTGTCCTTGTGAATTATATTTTTAAAATTCAAACGAAATACGCTTGAAAAAAAAAACAAGTGTTGTGAGAGTAGACAACACTCCACCATATATTGTGGCATTGCCTATTTGGGGTGAGGTTGTGAATGTAAAACGTGGGGCATGGAGAAATGTTGACTGCAGTGGTTTTATATGTGAGAATTTGTTTATATGTATACACAACTAGGCTTTTAATTTTAGGTGAGCATTAGATGCGGGAGATTTTATGTATACTTACATCGATATTCATTATGTATGTATTATGTTTTCTGATTTAATAATTTGTTTATTCGTTAATTAGATATACACTAGCAGTATTATCCGGCCTTGATCAGTGTTGCTTTGATGCCTCAAATTCGATTATATTGACACCTTACTGATCAACTAATCAACTAATCAATCTTACTGGTCAACGTAGCCACCTCACACTGGATTCAACGTGCCAGCAACGATCCAATTTCTCTGATTTGTCCGTTTAGTAGCTATTCTTCCAGCCCAAAACCAAATACTTTGGCGAGGTTTTGAGGTTCATCATTTCTTGAACAGTATGCGAAACAAACCACAGGATCAACATCGATTATCTATTTTCTGTAAGAATTTATGTGTTTGTCGCTGTATAGTTCTACAATTAGTCAACTGTGTTGAAAATTCCTTATCTTGTGTTGCCGGGCATATGTTTGTTAGGGCCTATATTTTGTTAAACCGACATATAATAAACTCCTGAATCACAATTTCACGAATTATGTGTGTAGACTGTTGTGCAATTTCTTCAGGATAAGTAGCTTGTTCAATGGGCGTTCAAAAACGAAAACATTATTTACTGCTCCATTGCTAAAAGCACGTAAAGTTTCATGTCTTATAAAGTTCTTTGCAGTTAATGAAAAAAAAAAGAAATTTGGTGCGGAGATTTAACCTGGAGACAAGGTCATGCAAATATAAGGAGCTATCAACCTACCCACAGTGGAATTTTCATGAACCATTGTTCTATAATTTTTGCTTAGCGACTACGTGTAAAAAATGAATTTATCAATGATGGATGAATAAAAATTACGGTTTCGATTACCGATTATCGGTTATTATTTGGGGTATTCTGAGAAAAAACTTAACTACGATCACTCCCAGACTTATGCACTAACGTTCTGTAAATTTTGAAGGAAATTTGTTCAGGCGTGTCAGAAGGTATAAAGAACGAACTGATGCACACAGATACAAAGTTGCATTTATATATATATATATATATATATATATATATATATATATATATATATATATATATATATACTCGGGTTTTTTATATTCAAAAGTAATGGACTAATGAATTCAACGAGGTTGTTAGATAGTGCTCAATAAAAAGAGCTGATAATACTTGTTTATTGTTATATAAACATGCTCACATCCCGCTGCTACAAATAGCCACTTGTTTCAATCAAACAACAGATATCATCAGGCAGCGACTTGACTATTCAAAAGTTCAATGAATAATCATTGAACTTTTGAATAGTCAAGTCGCTGCCTGATGATATCTGTTGTTTGATTGAAACAAGTGGCTATTTGTAGCAGCGGGATGTGAGCATGTTTATATAACAATAAACAAAAAAAAAATATATATATATATATATATAGTAGAGATTTAGAAGGCTATCACAATGCGGAGAATGAGATATAGTCGGTGTTGATGAAAGGAGACGAAAACAAGTGGCGATATACAAATCAATAAGTCTACACATATGTGTCTATATATACATATATTTATTCAATTGTATTAAGTAAATTCATATATATATATATATACACTTTATTTATAATTTGTATAGCACGTGTATTATTTTATAACAATTGCATGTATCTATAAACATACATGTATTCAATAATATTTCATAGAATATTTCTGTTGTCATGGTATGAGGGGCCATTTGCTTCGATATTTCTACGTTGTCAAGAATTACTAAATAAACTGTCAGCCACGGCAGTGCAGCTCGGTCAAGTGAAACAAGAGAAGATGACAAGTATAACTGCCTAACCTTCATAATCATTGTTTCATTTGTTAACATATCTCAATCGAACAGTCAGGTGCCCTTGGTTCCAGTACGGCCATATTCATCGAATACATTAATAGCCAGTTGCATCAATGAATCCTAAGAGACCGCGTGGATGTCCGAGCGCATCTTCCTAGCTATCATCTGAGACAATGATATTTCCATTATGACGTTGTCATCGTGTTAATGGTGTGCCTATTTGAGATGTTGATCCTTCTTTTCGAAACTTCTGGTTACATAGCTGTTATCTTTTTCTTGGTTTAGTTACTTTTTTTCTTTAATTAGATGTAAATGTATGGGTATAATGTAACAGTCAATCTAACGTGTGTTTAATTTTATACAAATAACACCTTTTATCTTCCTTGGAATTACGTTACTCATCTTTCTCAGGTTTACTTATTTCAGACATCTTGTATCCAATGCTGATACGCGCTGACCAGTTTTATTATAGAATGTCAACAAAATGCGTATTGTATGGAGATGTAACTTACAATAAACTTGCGCTCGGGGTCTGAGTATAAATTTTATGTGATGGCATTAAGTATGGACACAAAATCTTTGGAGGACTTGAGATACTATTTTCCTGTTTAGAATGATTAAAAGCAAAATACAAAACAGCGAAGAAATACAAAACAATAAAGGAATATCGATATAATTGTAACTGTCACTCACGTATTGATCTCATAATTAATACATGCTCCAAAAGTCAGATACATTGTTTTTCAGAATTACTTAATGTTAGGAAACTAACTTCAACTGAAAATATATGAATAGAGAGAAACGTCATGGTAACTACGACTCAACCGTTGACCTTAATAATTTACAATGAATCACTTAAATTAATCATTTTTTCTCAAACTGGTTGAGACGTTGTACAGTAGATGACTACAGAAATAAAAAAAAATATTTTTAATAAATTGAATGATGTGCGAAATTTACTCTACCTTGAAATACATTTAATGTACTGTGATCATTGGGTTGTATACACTTCAAGTCAGCAACTTTTCCAACGATATTTTTATTATTTAATAAAAGAAAAAAAAAGATTTTTTTTATATAAAACGAAGAGCAATAAAGATAATGGAATCTTTTTTAATTCTTTCTTTATCTATTTAACTGATTCCAATACCTTATATTTCTTTCCAAATATTTTAGGTGAACATTGCTAACTTACATTATTTCGAAGAATTGGACTTCTGTTCCTATCTTGATTATCATTCATACAACGTTTCCACCGATGTTACCTTATACATATTTCAGGTGTGTTTAGTAAAACGAGAGAATGTCTATATCAAGTTCAGGAAGCGAATAAGTACGAGATGTATAACGGATCAATTTATTAAATCTACAAAAGTGGTTTTAGTCTGCCTTGTAAGTCATATCTTTGTTGAAATCTTTAGTAAATTGTATTTTATTAATATCACTCACACTTAAGTTTAAACCGAACACTTTCAGACGTTGTGTATATAATATTTAATATGAGAGTAGTAGTTTGAGTAATCCAAATAATACATCCACCATCCTGTTTGTAAATTAAGCTGGTTCTTAATTAGAAACACTGCTCAAGGTAAACATGGTCGAATCATTTCAAACGCAATCGAATTTATTGTATTCCTCGGCTTTGGTTAAAAAGAAGCTCATTTTAGTTAATCATTTAAAATCATTTTTATTAATATACGTATTGGGTTTAGATTACCTAACCCCAAAACAGTTACATATTTTGTAAAATAGGCAGATCAACAAAATATATTATTGCAGATTTATAAAGTCAATTTATTCGTGATGAGGCTAGATCCTTTTACTAGTTAGTTGTTAGTTTACAAACAATAGAAGAGGGAAAATTTGTTGATTGTAATCGTTGAGTCATGCACCTATACGTTTTATTTGAAATCATACAACTTTAAGCAACTCTTTGCGGATATTTTAATCTATCTCATATTACTGTATGAAATAAGAATACTACTTATTCCTATTTTTAATTCCGCGACAAACTGCGTGGACCAGTAAATTCAATCTTGTCCGAACGTCCGTTCGTCTTTCCGCACTTTTCTCGATAACTACGACTTGGAATTTTTGGAAATTTTGTACAAACATTAAACATAATACGAGTAAAAAAAGTAACGAATTTTCCGAGAAACCTCTGGTTGCCCCCCTCTAAGGCTGCTTTTTGGGTTAAAATGGCTTAAATTGAAACTTTTGTGCTTATTAAAAAAAAATAATGATTTGTATTTTTATAAAACTGTCTGAAAAATTGTTACTAACTGATTTCTATTCAATTTTATTTGTCTATACTTCGCGATAACTCTTGGGTGTGTCCAAGGGGCGCTTTTAGGTCTAATAAAAATACCTAATTTTGGGGACTATTTTACCATATTTGTCCGAAATTTTCTGTGTATATCTATTTAGCAGTTTCTCAAATTTAAATATGTTAAGACTCTGGGGAATTTTAGTGCTAAATGAGGGAGGGCAGATGGTGGACTTAGTCATTTTTTTGTATGGTGCAGACCTCAAATATACATATGTTAAGGCCTAAAAGTTCATCGTTTGTTAATTTTCACCAGGATTTTAGGTCTCCTGGGGATATTTGGGGCTAAACAGGGAGTGGCAAATGCTGAACTTACTCATTTGTTATGCCTTTTCTTTTACTGTGCACTCACGAATGACCATTCATGTTTCACTTGTTATTATTAGATTCTTTTTGAGTCGAGTAATTTGCATTTTTTTTATTTATTTGCAGATTAATTGTTGTTTTACAACGTTCCGATAAACTATTCATCTGGCGCTGTCAGGTGGTAAACCACGACGAGATAAGAATGCCGTATCTCTTAATAGTATCCTCAGTAGTTACTGCCATCCATAAGTATTATCGTCTCATCGATGATGTTTGACCAGATAAAAACGAAAAAAAAACTTGGGTTTATAAGACAAAAAATCCAACTTGATCGCCCGTCGAAGCTCGTGGCGCAGTGGATAGAGACGTTGAATCTCTACGGTTCCAGGTGCTCATTTTCTGACGATAGTGGTTTCGGTCCTATCCAAAACTGGCCAGAGTCTTGTTGGCCAAAAACTGGTGAGAGGACAACAACTATGAAAGGCAGTAATTACTGAGGATACAGTTAAGAGACTCTGCATTCCTATCTCAATATTACAATCTGACGAAGGTCAGAGAAATAGTTGACCGAAACGTTGTGAATAAACAACTAGAAGATGAGGATAATAGTCCGCAAATAAATAAATTACTTTTTATATGTTATATACTTTCATAATAACGAACATAATGATGCATTCTTCATAACGGCGTGTATTTTTAGATAATTATTTCTTAGGTAAAAACAGTGGTAAGAAATTAATAAAGACAATGATGAAGAAAACAGAAATTTTTACAAGAATACAAAAATAAATACGTATTTATTCTCACACATAAAGGTGTTATTTTCAAAAAGACACATACAACAGACATAAATACAAAAGAGGTGTATGATTGAACATACATAATTACCAGGATATCAGTCCCTAACAAAATCTACAATAGACAGGTAAATGGGGAAACCCTTATCATTAGAATATATACAACGTACTTATTGAGAAAAGTGGGTCATCAAAATGGCTAGATGTTTTGACATGTAGCCGCTAATTCTAATCCAGAAGATATATGTAACCATATACAGCATCAGCTTAATACTTATGAAGGGAGAACGCCAGTTCTAAGATTCATTTAACACTGTGGCTAGTCTATATCAGGGTTGACAACTTACAATTGATTTAAGGGAGGTAATTGAATATAGTGATCCATCAAATTGTTGTCGCATGTATTTAAACATCATCATTTGTATTTTCATTGTGATATAACTAGTCATCAAAAATGTTCTTAAAGATTTAATTGTTTCAATCAGAATTCAATATTGCTGCATCCATGAATGTTTACTGGTAGTAGGAGGAACGGTTCAAAGGTAGATAGATAATTTTTCTCCTGTATAAGATATATTTTATGTTAATATGAGTCCATGCCAAAATTAGTGCATGATTTTAATTATTATTAGCAGTGATAATAGCCTACTAATACTAATAATACTACTAATAGTAAGAATAATAACGCTTACGCCGCTCTCTTACAATACATTTTTGTATCAAACGTGTTTCAAGTAAATTTCAGTCATATTTTGTATAATATTTATAACCTATATAAATGAATATTTTCAGCGGTATTTGCTATTGCTGTTCTTATTGTGTTCTATCTTTGGGTTATTTTATGTAAAAATCGCACATGTTCTTGAATGCATAATTCTTTAGTAGGCTAACGTTGCTTTTCAAATAGTGTGCAGTTATATACAGCATCTGATATTCCGAAATGCCACCCTTGTTGTTGTGGTTCAATAGTCCGTAAATCATTTATAGTAGTAATAATAGTAGAAAACAGTATTTATTCCTCTACCTCTCTCTCTCTCTCTCTTTATATATATATATATGTGTGTGTGTGTGTGTGTGTGTGTGTGTGTGTGTGTGTGTGTTAAAAGTAATAACATGTTGGTATTATTGTAGGGTATAGCAATAATGTCAAGACAAACGGGACGTGTGGAATTTCCACACGGCACTAATTCGTATGTAGATTTTCAGCGTAAATGAAGACGCTCTGATATTATTGTAGCTCTTTTGTTAAAACTGCAGAAGTATTAATTTAAGCTAGCAGGGGCGCCCGACATATCACGGTTGTAATGTACGCTTAAATTAGATATTGTTATTCTCGCAGGTTTCGTATATCTTATTATAGAGTTAATGTTCTATCGATCTTTATATATTATTTAATTGCGATTTCAAAAATAAAAAAATCTATATCTATATAACTAGGGTGCACCAGCATGAATCAAAACCGAAACCAAAATTATGAAAAAAATATATGCATTTATTGAGTTCCTTCTGCTGTAATGGAAACCGAGACCAAAACTTATGAAGAATTCTTGATAAACTTATTTATAAACTATTTTAAAAATAGATTACTGGAGTGCTATTAGCTATAATCGAAACCGAAACTACAACTTATGAAGACTTCTTGGTAATATTATTTATAAAACAAATAAGTGGCTCGAGTGATATCAGCTATAATTGAAACGAAGACCAAAACTTATGAAGAATTCTTGGTAATATTAGTTATTACAGGAAAATGGAAGTTCATAACAATCAAACGATAGTAACTCGATGTAAGCGTGACACACAAATAAATAACACAATTCTATCTTATTAATATGTGAATATTATGTGATAATATGTCTTATTTTAATATATCTTTAGTCATATGTATTTTCTGAAATTTTTATTATTACTTTATATTTATTTTTATCATTTCTTATTATCTTTATTTTTCATTCTCTGAATTCTCATTATGGCAGTTTTTTTCTTGTTCTAATTAAAGAACAAAAACAATGCCATAATGAAAATTCAGAGAATGAAAAATAAAGGTTATCAGAAATGATAAAAATAAATATAAAGTAATAATACAATTTTCAGATAAAATATATGACTAAAGATATAAGTTGACAAGAAAGTTATTGCGGTTTTACTTTTAAACTCATATTAATGTATCTCGGTTCAAGCAAAAAAAATATTCATCGAAATAAGCACCTTTAGAATGAAAAAACATTTGCCAACGCGAAACAAGTGTAAGTAACGTAAAGATCTTGCGTACTAATGGCAATGAAATCGCTGAAAGTTTTTTTGATATCGCTTAGGTTGTGGATGCATTTCTTACGCAGAACGTTGTCGAGATACTTGAAAAAGTTCTAATTAGTAGGTGAGAGGTCTAAAGAGTATGGCGGATGTAGTAGATTTTCGTAGTTCCATTCTTTCAACTTTTTCAGGGTCGGTTTAGCAACGTTCGGTCGGATTGCTGAGAAGGAGACTTGGGTCTTTTCTGTGTACTAATGCTAGGTGTTTTTATTGAAGTTTCTGATGCATTTAATCTGTTTGTTGACAGTATTTCTCCACCATAATGGTTTCGTCTGTATTAAAAAAAACTTTAATTGATAAGACCGATCGCAGTCCACAAAACATTATGGATGGAGGGAGGATGACACTTCATAACGGTGTTTGCTTTGGTTGTCGTCAAATTCGTGAGACGCCAATTTGTCAAGTTCTTTTTTTCTTTCCAGTCTCTCTCTCTCAAGCGGTTGGAAATAGTCGTATACGTAACGTTTAATTCAGACGCAAGTTCTCGAACAGTGTAGTGTGAATTTGTTTAGACTAAGACTCTTTATTGAGGTTTGTCAACTCCCAATGGCCACCCAAAACGCTTATTATTTGAAATCAAAATTAAAAACCCCGCAAGAACGTTCTTCTCAACATAATACCAATCCACCTATCCCTAGAATTCAGATTTAGTATGTCTACCCGGTGTTTCACTAGCACATTTTATACAATAGGAAATTACATTTGTGTCTTAAAACATTACTAATACCAATGCTACCTTCTCTAAAAGAGACATTTCTGTTTTTATGTAATCGCAAATTTTATCCACATATAGCTCTATGCAGGCGATTTAACATTGTGGGTTATGGTACTCGCGCCACTAAAAAAAAAAAAACAGGGAGTTAATTATCCCAGGTGATACTTTTATTTATACAATTAGGTTTTCAGAGTATAGTAAAACCAAACTTTTCATTTACCAACAGAGCTAAGTGTGACCATTTTAGTAGACGTTTCAAATTAAGATATTTGTTAGTTTTCAGTGTTTTAATGTAAGGAGATATACACATACATATCTGAAACAGGCTAATGAAAGTGTAATAAAATTTGATCACTCACAACGAATTATTTGCTATTTGTCCTCCAACAAAGTATTCTTTGTTAGATATTATACATCAACAGTTTATTTGGATCTTTCTTTCAGCGAGGCATTTAGACATGCTTACAAAGAGATGTTTACCCTTTATATAATAGAAGGCGTCACTTATATATAATCTGTCGTATTCATTACAAAATCTATATATCTAAAGGAGTTAAATTGTGCCTGTGTGTGTACATTTCCCCACACAATAACTCTATCAATTTTCATCCTAAACACGCGAGAGTGGACATAAGGGGTATTGAGATTTGGGGAAATCTTTTTAATCGGTTCTGAGTCAGAAATTTGGTTATCAAGGAGTCAACATATTGACCTTTGAACACTGTACCAAACTCTTCCGCTACTTTGGGGTATAAGCACTGGAATTCAAGATGTATGTTCCTTAGACATGGATTAAACTTTTTAATTTGATTTGAGCTCAAAACGATAAATGTTAAGAGGCCAAAATTGGGATCCAAATTAAAAAAAATTGACCGCTGCGGTTTCTACCAAATTACTCAGCCAATTTTTCGTCTAAATGTGTGAAAATTTACATAAAGTGTGTTCAGACATAGGGCAAGATTTTTAATTGGCTTTTGGCAACAAATTTCGCTTCCAAGGGGACAAAGTTCAAAAGATTTTACCTTTGCGGTCTCTAGCAAGCTATTCATCCAACCAAGTCTCTTGAACGATAGAAGCCTTCTATTATGCCTGAAAGTGACACAATGTTCAACGAGCAAAATAAGAGATGCCCCGCTGTACAAATCATGCTCTTTACCGATACAAGTTAAAGCAACGAGAAGATTATCATTATCCTGCATGCAAATTAGGACGGTTCAAAGCTTGAGGGCACAGCTCAATAAAGTCTACGGCCACGGTTATGGTCTTTAATGTTGTTTAAACTGAGAGCCACATCAGCCAACATCACATCTTTAAAGTCGGTTTGGAAGTTAATCCGAAAGTGTACTTAGATGTGCTGAAGAGTGTGGTGATACACTGGTGCAATCAGGTGGCTACAGGTAGACCCTGGGCGTGGCATCCGAACTCGGCGCCGGTACACAAGTCGAAAGAGACCCAGGTTTGACTTCAGGAATGCTACAACTTTGTACCCTTCCCTCACTGGCGCCCAAATTCCGTCTATCTGAACACGCTTAATTACTTTGTTTGATCACACTCGGGAATATCACCAGCATGACCTCCCACAACAAAAAACAGCATGTTCGCCGCCATTGGCCGAGTATTCGCCAATCTCCCGTCGACGCTTGTAGAACATGTATGCTTCTACTTCTGAACCCGTATCGAGGCGGTGAATGAGATTGAAGACAGTTACAGTAAATAGATGCCCGCTTTATGAAATAATCAAGTTACCTGTATCGATTTTTTCAATAAAATTTTAAAATAAAGCTGTATAGTTATTTTCTTTTGGGCGACGAATTAAACTTTCCACGTGTTATATGGAAAACGTTAAATAAGACTAATAAAGAAAGGTAAAAAAAAAATAAATAAGTACGAAATTTTATAGAATCTTTATTTCAAATACTTATATATGTGGATACATAACAGATTTCTCTATAATAATTAATTATTAAATAATTAGTTTTTAAAGCTATTAGTCCTTGTATGTTTATTATTGGAATTATTTAAACAAGATTTCTTTAATTTTTCTTGTTTTTCTGTTTCTCCTTTTTACCTGAATTCATATATATATATATATATATATATATATATATATATATATATATATACAAGTGAAGCTGTTTATCTGTCTGTCTGTGTGTCTGTCTGTATGTGTACATTTCCCTACACAATAAACTTTGTCAATTTTTCAATCTACAGACTCGAAATTTGATATACAGGGTACTGATATTTGGGTAAAGCTTTGTCATGCGTTTTCGGACCGAAATTTGGCTGTTTAGGGGTCAAATGTCAACGATTTGACCTTTGAAAACTCTACCAAACTCTTCCGCCAATTTTGGGTTTAAACACTTGAAAAATTAGATATAGGTTCCGTGGGCATGGTCCTAACCTAATAACCTGATGTGAGCCCAAAACCTAAAACGTTAAGGAGTCATAATAGGGGTCAAATTAAAAAAAAAAATTACATTTTCGGTCTCTACCAAATTACTCAGACAATTTCTGATCTAAACATTTGAAATTTGACATAAAGGGTATTCAAAGATAGGACAAGCTTTTTAATCGGTTTGGATCGAAAATTTGAGCTACCAATATATAAATGTATGTATGCATGTTTGCATGTCAGCCTAAAACTTTCGACAGAGGCGACGGATTTATACAAGATCAGTATTGTTTTTAATCTCGACATTTCAGCCGACAAATACCGAAACATTGGCTAAAAACATTACTTAATTCACCCTCAACTGGACACATTTCTACAGGGAGGGGTCGCTTTTTTCGGCGATATTTTCGAGAGTCATCCCCTCTTTTCGATTGTCTAGCCTTAATTTTAACTTACCTCACTTCCGGTTTGGCAGTGGTCGTAACAGCAAAGACGTCACGTTTCCCCGTTATTCCCCCCCTGGCGGTATGGGTTCAAGCCTGCTTTCCTACTATCACTTTTTTGTTGCTCAGCATATACCTCAAAACACACGGGCAAAGTCGGGCAACCATGCTAGTATATATATATATATATATATATATATATATATATATATATATATATATATATATATATATATGAGTAAAAAAATAATTAAAGCAGTTTTTAAAGAAGAGATTTATCGTGATAATGGACAGATAATCGAATAGTTTTGGAGCTTATATAGAAATGATAAATAAAGAAAATGACAATACAAAAACATATACAAATATAGAGAAATGTATTCATTTATGCAATTATCCTCTTATTCTATCATATGTTTATCTTCTTTGTTATTCACTTAAAAAATCATCCTATATTGAATCTCTTATAAGTTATCACCTTTATTCATAATAATTTCTATTTCATTTAATTAGTTTTATAATTTTCACACAAATTTTCTAAAATATAGAGACATAGCATAAACCCCCCTATTTCAAATAAAACACTTCCATAGCTTGAACCAATTAACACATATTATTCAGTGTGCATCTTCTTTCAATTAACTTGCCAATACTCTCCCCGAGAATCTAATCAGTATATTGTACAATAAACCTACCATGGAAGATATGCTAACCACCTACTTCCAAATATAATATAAGCTATATACCCCGTATCTTACAAATTCAATCCAGTTCTCCCATCCTCAAATAGTCTCAATATTTTATCTCTCACGGCACAATTATTTCGCTCCTAATGTAACTATCGCAAGACGTTGCATCCCCATTATGTTATTTAGCATTTTCTCTCATCTTAGGAATAAATCCAGAGGCTTTGAAATGCGATCGTATACGTATCCTACACCCATAATTGATGCATCACCTTTATTGAATAAATGACTAAATCTCTATATATAACCATATATTTTATATCATACTATTTCTTTATGGATTTATATATATATATATATATATATATATATATACAGAGAGAGAGAGCGAGAAAGAGAGAGAAGGTAGAGTTTAGTTTCCTAGAAGTACATCCAATTAAACAACATGTGTCTACCAAAATAGTGCTCAATGAGTGAACAGAGCAGGTATATTAATTTTATTTATACAAACATTAATGGCTACATATGTACATACATGTTTCTGTAATCACCCACGTTGGGGGATTACGTCTTCGGGCCAAGAATTACCTTCGAAAGTGATATTTTCACCAAATACATTTTCCTATTTCGTTTATCAAGTTAGAATGCAACCTGGGTGGGAGTCATAAAAAACAGTAAGAGGATAAGTGAGGTCTTTGAAGATGATAAACATCTTCTTCATTTCCCATTCCCCCCATCCAACCTAACTTTTGGTTTTTATGGCATGAGGTACTTGAGAATTTAGTTTTTTTGTCTTGGAGTCTGTAAATTAAGAACCTTAGCTATGGTCAACTGAGTACTGACCGGTCCCTTTCAATCTACATCCATCTACACATACATGCAACACACACACACAACACACACATACACAGACACCGCCACACACACACTCACGTTAATACATATATCCAAAAGCGAATCTATGCTGTACTCTTTTATTTTACTCACAACACATGTACTGAAACTAAGCAATAACTCTAAGACTACGCAGGAATAAAGTTAAAATTACAATAATGTAAATAAAACAAAACAAAAAATAAATAAAATTAATAAAATTAAATTAAATAAATAAAAATAAAATAAAAATAAAAACAAATAAACAAACAAAATATGAATAAACATAAAACACGAAAGTTATCTAAACCCCACATGTACCTATATACATTAATATATCAATATACTTATAAATGCCTACACTTTGCTACACCCGCGCAAATATACACACACACATACAGACATACAGAGACAAATAATGGCATTTTTCTTTACTTCAGTAGCGTGGTAACCCCTTCATATATGCAATAGTATGCTACTACACTCCGGACGGGTGTATACATATATATACACACATACACACATACAAACATATATATATGCATATATATATACATATATACATACAAATACACACATACATACATATATAACATACATATAAACAACATTCGGACATCCATACATCCTTGTAATCTATATTGTTACAACAATCATATACGAGACAGCCTATTCTAATAGTTCAGAGATATATATGCATATACATACATATACATACATACACACATACAAATACATGCATAGACAAACATACACACAGACATATAGATACACATATATATAAATATACAAAGATACATGCATACATAAAATACACTTATGCATACATACTCACACAAATATAGACATCTATATATATACACATGTACCCCGCCACCAAATGATACATCTAAAGTAGAAACATACATGAATACATTTACTACATAAATTTCCTTTTTTTATCAAACTCCATCCGCATAGTTATATTTCATGGCCCCATCCGCTTGTTGCATTTTCCTAAGTTGTAGGTTTTTCCGTAAAAAATTATACTACGTAAAAATTTATATTGAATTCAGCATGAAGTTCATAGACCTATCTTCATATTAAGCAAGCACTCTTTCGATGGTTAGGCAGATATACACAAGATGTATAACGATACAATGATAATATATAATAACACATGACAGAAATAAGAGTATTAAGGTTATACAAACAGAGTATACAAGCTTATATATTGTAGTACTTACCTTCATCTTTATTTGCTCACCCTAATTTCCTTATCCCCTTTTCTTTCATTCACCCTTCATTCCTTACTTTCTTTCATCTATTTATTCATTCATTTTTTTTTAATTAATTCTCTTACCCTGGAATATAAAGATCATAAATCCATACATGCATACACCCAAAAATACCTATATACATACATTATTACGATGTTCACCCAAAACAATCTATTACTCGTTTGGTCCAAATATACCTTCATACAGGTACTTATTTAGGTTAGTAATATCATAACTGCTTGATGAAGTAGAATATTCAGCGACTTACGTAATCCATACGGGTATGATCATAGTTGTGACCTCACCTATCCTCTTTGTGGGGGGTTATTTGATGGGGGTAAGTTGTAATGATAGTTGTTCTGGTCTACTAATTTAGAGTTCTTTAAGTGCGTGTATTCTGAAATGTTTGCAGGATATAGCAGTTTCTTGTTTAATATTTAATAATTTTTCTCTGTCTTTAAACCTAGTTATCTCAAGTTTTTCTGATAAGCATAATGGATATGGTGAGATCAATGAGTGGCAAGTATTGGCCCTCCTAATAATCTTCCATTCTATACTAGGTGTTTTATTTTCTCTAATTTCCAGTAATATAACGATAAGGAAGTGTCCTTTTCATATGTCTGATTACTCATCGAGCGTGTATGTCCATAGAGTCTATTTTTGAAAGTCATTTGGGTACTCCCTATGTAGAATCTTTCGTCCCTTGAGTTCTCTACCGGGAATATCCTAGCTTGGTATACCACTGATGACGTCAGACATTCATTTTTTATTGGCCATTCTTCATGCTTTTTACAGTTACATTTATTCACCGCAGTGTTTGCACTAGTATTTTGACCTTCTCTATTAGTCGTCTTTAAAATTCTTCCATTATGCTTTTTTATAATCCTTTCTAAGTTATCACTACAGCTATAACTTAATTTTAATGTATTTTTATTAAATATTTTATGTAATATATTATTTGGTGGGAAATGCTTGTTAATAAGTTGTAAAAATTTTGTACCAAGTTTTGTTTTCAACATAATATTAAAGGGGTGTGTGAACCAAATAATTTTCCTACCACGATTTCTAGATCCATTTGTGCTAGCGTTAGTTACTTTATATTTTATCTCTATGTCTTCATACCCACTATTTTTAAGTGCTGTATTATAAATATCTTTGCAATCATTGAAAGTTACTTCATTAGATGAATTGTTACTTATTCTACTTTCAATAGATAACGGTATATGTTTAATAATGGATGGTGGATGGTTAGACAGCGGGTGTATATAAATAGGATTAACATTATCCTTCATATATGGTTTATAAGTATTTGAATCCTGATCTAAAGTAACGTCAAGGAAATTAACCTGTTTTAAGTTAGCATTAACTTCTACTTTTAGGCCAAAATCTTTCATGTCCATATGGATTGCTCTCCTAATCTGATCACACTTAACACTTGTAGCATTCCTCACTATTATCAGCCCATCATCACGACATAAGCCGATGTCCCTTCTATCAATAATATTATCTTTTGTTAAATTATAAATGATATACAGTCCAACGAGATCTGTTGCCTCTGCAGAGTCCAGCGATCCCATTGATACCCCGAAAAAGTCGTTTTGCCCATCTTTTGCCCATTGTTCTCCGTTATAGACAAGGACAGTAGTGCGGCATTTGTTAAATGTTATCAGATTAGGAGAGCAATCCATAGGGACATGAAAGATTTTGGCCTAAAAGTATGTGTGTATGTACGTATATGTATGCATGTGCATATATATCTCTGAACTATTAGAATAGGCTGTCTCGTATATGGTTGTTGTAGCAATATAGATTACAAGGATGTATGGATGTCCGAATGTTGTTTATATGTATGTTATATATGTATGTATGTGTGTATATGTATGTATATATGTATATATATATGTTTGTATGTGTGTATGTGTGTATATATATATATATATATATATATATATATATATATATGTATACACCCGTCCGGAGTGTAGTAGCATACTATTGCATATATGAAGGGGTTACCACGCTACTGAAGTAAAGAAAAATGCCATTATTTGTCTCTGTATGTCTGTATGTGTGTGTGTGTGTGTGTGTATATTTGCGCGGGTGTAGCAAAGTGTAGGCATTTATAAGTATATTGATATATTAATATATATATAGGTACATGTGAGGTTTAGATAACTTTCGTGGGTTATGTTTATTCATATTTTGTTTGTTTATTTGTTTTTATTTTTATTTTATTTCTATTTATTTTATTTTATTTAATTTAATTTTATTAATTTTATTTATTTTTTGTTTTGTTTTATTTACATTATTGTAATTTTAACTTTATTCCTGCGTAGTCTTAGAGTTATTGCCTAGTTTCAGTACAAGTGCTGTGAGTAAAATAAAAGCGTACAGCATAGATTCGCTTTTGGATATATGTATTAACGTGAGTGTGTGTGTGTGGCGGTGTCTGTGTATGTGTGTGTTGTGCGTGTGTTGCATGTATGTGTAGATGGATGTAGATTGAAAGGGACCGGTCAGTACTCAGTTGACCATAGCTAAGGTTCTTAATTTACAGACTCCAAGACAAAAAAACTAAATTCTCAAGTACCTCATGCCATAAAAACCAAAAGTTAGGTTGGATGGGGAGAAAGGGAAATGAAGAAGATGTTTATCATCTTCAAAGACCTCACTTATCCTCTTACCGTTTTTTATGACTCCCATCCAGGTTGCATTCTAACTTGATAAACGAAATAGGAAAATGTATTTGGTGGAAATATCACTTTCGAAGGTAAGTCCTGGCCCGAAGACGTAATCCCCCAACGTGGGTGATTACAGAAACATGTATGCACATATGTAGCCATTAATGTTTGTATGAATAAAATTAACATTTATATATATAAATGTAATTTTTTGTTCGTTTAAAGTTAGTAAAACCATATTTCTACGTTACCAATTTATTTGAAATTTTCAGACTCATAGAGTCGAGGCATGTTTTTATGTCATTAAAATAAATTTACCTCGCGAATTATTAAAATATTAAATATAAATATCAATATTTTTCGAAGTCGTTTCTGCGAGACTTGTCCGGTTTTATTTCTGGTAACTTACGTTTCAACTACTCTCGAATTTCAAGATAAGTAAAAAAGAATACCCATGCAGAGAGTTATCCGTGCTGAAATAATAACATTATTATTTAAAAAGCCATTCTTAACATGAGGAAGGGAGAGGTTTTTGTACCTATTCTGTACTTTAACCTTACAATTGAATAAAAACATATCATAAAACTTTAATTAAACGTGGAGATTCGATTTTAAAAAATAGCGCGGATCACTCTCTGCATTACGTTGTAATTGTTTAGTTTCTTTTCACGGCATTGTTTACATAAAAAAAGTTTGTTTTAACTTTTTCTAAACTGTTTCATTTTTACGACATGCCTCAACGTATTATAAACAGCCTAACCTCCCCATGTTAAAGAAAACGCTCTTCCATAAACCTCGAAAGCCGTTCTTAATATGGGGAGGTTGGGGGTGTTCATTCCGAAAGCCATTTTAACATGGGGAAGTTAGGGTGTTTATAATATGCTGGGGCGAGTCGTAAAATTAACGAAGTTGCTATCTATTATTTATTGCAACAATTGCTTGAAATTTATTAATTTGACAAAAAATTACATTTTGGTACTCCTTGGGCGTTGAGTTCAATGGCGACCAGCAGAAAAAAATAATAGTCGCTCCCCTACTCCCCCACATCACCCCGCACGTAACATATTTTATTTACTGACGTTGCCGTAACTAAACGATTATTTGTCACATTTACAAGCATTTATTTATTTATTTTGAAAATTTTTTACTTTTTATGAATATTAAAAGAGAAATGGGTACTCATGCAGAGAGTGGCACATGCTAAAATAATAACGTTATTATTTAAAAAGCCATTCTTAACATGGGGAGGGGAGGTGTTTTGTACCTATTCTGTACTTTAACCTTGCAATTGAATAAAAAAAACACGATTTACAAAATAGCGCGGACCACTCTCTGCATTAGCACCGAAAAATGTTACTAAACATTTATTAATAATTTCTCACTTTTACAAACATTTGATTGTAAATTTCTTTTTAAATGACGACTTTTATCGACTTTTTTTTTAAATATCCCCCCCAAATGGTGTTTATTCCGAAATTCATTGTTAACATGGAGAGGTTGAGAGTGTTTATTCAGAAAGCCGTTCTTAACATTTGTGGAGGTGGACCTAATGTAAAAAAATAAATAAATAAATAAATTAAAAAAAAATCATTTACTGATAACTTCTCACTTTTACAAATATTTTTTTAATTTACATGCGCGGATGAACAAATTGTTGAATAGTGCGAAAACAAAACCTTTTTGTAATAAACTTCGGGATAATTTTTTGGGTAAATATTTACATTTAAGTCCATCTCCACAATTTTCTTTTTTAAATGAGTTTTATTGAAAAATAAATTTACTTCTCCGCAACTTTTATTGATAAATAAATCTACTTCTCTGCCACGGGCACTGAACCCCTCCTTTTTCTTTTAGTAGTATTTTCGGTTGGGTATGCTGACTACAAATATCAGTAAAAGTTTGCAAATAGCCCCCCCTCCCTTCAAAAGTGGTGTTTATTCCAGAAGCTGTTCTTAAGATGAGGAGGTGGGGGGGCTGATTATAAGGTGGACCTAAATTAAAAAAAATCAAACAAACAAAAAACAAGTTTTTTATACGCACATAAGCAACTATTTTTTATTAACTTTTTTTTTACTTTTTTATTTAAAAATTAGTAAATTTCAATGAATAGAATAATAAATCATTTATCATTAATATGTGTTTTGATTTTGTGTTGAATGAAACATTTTTTTTTCATAACAAAAATAATGAATCAATTTAAATCTTCCGGCATGCGTTTAAGGGTTACGAAATTATCAATAAATCGTTTAGTTACTAAGCCAACGTCAGTAAATAAAAAAAAATGTTACGTGCGCATGCATTAACCTTGACTAGGGGGTGGGGGGCTAAGGGAGCGACCGTTAAATAATTATGCTGGTCGCTATGGAACTCAACGCCCAAGGAGTACCTAAAGTGGCACTTATGCACTTATGTTATCGTGCTATTTTTTAAAATAGTATTTTCCTGTTCAATTCAAATTTTACAATATGTTTTTCTTTTATTAATTTGTTAAGTGTAAGTACAGATAACCCGGTCGGTTTCTAATGTGAGGAAAATCTAGCCCCCTCCCCCCCAAAAAAAGGTGTACTCGGGATAATAACAAAACATTAAAATTGCCTCAGTCTCGAAAGATTTCTTCTCTACTGAACGAGGAAAAAAACGGTGAAGTGCAGTTCACCTGTTTCTCTCCCCCTCTCTCTTCCTCTCTTAATATCTCTCTCTATCCATCTCTCCCTTTCCCTCTCTCAATCTATATTTCTCTCTATATCACCCTCTCCATCTCTCTTTGAGCCCCTTTCTCTCTCTAACTCCCTCTATCTCTCTACTTTCCTCTGTCTCATCCCTCTCTGTTTCTAACTCTCCCCCTCTCTCTGTTTATCTATCAATCCCTTTATCTCTCTATCTCCTTCTCTTTCTCTATTTTCCTCTCACTTTCTCTTTTCTATCTATATATCTTCCTCTCTATCAGTCCATCTCTAATCCCTCATCCTATTTTAGTCTCCTAAATTAATTACAGTGAATAAGGCATTGTCAAAACATGTATAAATCCTATTTTAGTCACCTAATTTACTGACTGTGAGAATAGAAGTAATGATTGCTACCTTGAATAGCACCAGACGTAACTGGTAAAACCTTTCTAATTAAATTGATTTTGGCAGTCATTTGGTAACAAAATGACATAGCCTTGCTGCATGAGGAATACCTGCGACCTTGCTGCCAAGTAGAAGAATTATTTATTCTACTTTAAAACATTCAATTTTTCAAAAATCTCATGTTCGACATCTCCAAAACATCCAATATGGGGAAAAATATTGCAAAAATGCAAACCTATTGTTTAGGATGAATGCACAATGGTACGCAAAAAAATCACTTGAGGCTCTTGGTCGATCCTTGCAAGATTTGCATGGCAATGTCAGACCATTTGGGAATGCAGTAATTTTGCTTGCAGGAGATTTCAGACAAATGTTACCTGTTATTCTTCAATCAACACCAGCAGATGAAATAAATGCTTGCCTCAAATACTCTACTTTTTTGTTCCATGTGAAGACATTTTGTTCCATGTGAAGACATTAAACTTAACTCAAAATATTCATGTACAGTTGCAGACTGTTCGATCCGCACAAAAACTTTTGCATCACTTGTGGGAAATAGGGTACGAAAAAGTGCCAGTTGATCAGAGTTAAGGGCAAAATTCTTTGACTTTTAACTTCTGTAATTTCTGTAATTTTATTTCATCAAAAGAATAGTTAGTTTAAAAGGTTTTTGCAGATATTCAAATTATAAGAAATCCATTTGACTGAGTGAATGAGCTATTCTTGCAGGTTAATACAAAGATGCCCATGAACTTAACGCTATTATTCAACGTAAAATTCCAAGCGAGGTAGTCCTTCGACACTGTTGTGAAAGCAGATAAAGTGGTTAATTATCCAATAGCTATATTTGCCAGGGATGCCATCGCATGTATTGCAACTGAAATTTGGTGTACTTCTTATTATGTTGTGAAATATAAACCAATCCAACCTTTGCAATGGCACATAGTTTGCAGTAAAAAAAATTAACAAACAATATCATAGAAACAACAATCTTAACAGGACCTTTCACAGATGAATATATCTTTATTGCATGCATTCCTATGATTCCACCGGATACATCATTACACTTTAGGAAATTGCACTTTCCAATTTTATTGTCATTTGCAATAACCATCAACAAAGCCAGGGAACAATCTTTACAATTGTGGGCCTTACAGTTACACACTGACTGTTTTTTCACATGGACAATTTATGTTACGTATTCAAGAGTCACCAAACCGGAAAATCTCTATATCAGCTAAGAAAATGGAACAACAAAAACTGTGTACCCATGCAAAATGGAAATTTAAACCTATAAGAAACATGCTTTTTCTCATTTTGGAACTTTTTCCATTGCGCCAATTTGAGCCACAGCAACGTGTGTCAGGGTACAGCTAGTATATATATATATATATATATATATATATATATATATATATATATATATATATATAATATAAAACCGTGCGTCTGTGTGTGCGTGTTTGTGTCTGGTCATGAATAAGCTTCAATATTGTTGGCTATTTTAAATAAACTGATTACATATAATGACAGAAGATGTATCGAGGATCAGGAATGAGTATGGTTGATCTGGCAGAACCGTAGTTCATAAAAATTGTGGGGTCTGCGTTTGCGCCTGACCCCCAAAGTATGGAAATAATAAATGAAAAAAAAACGTTTACAAGTGTTTTTGATATAGAGGCACAGAAAAATTCTTTGATAAGTATGTTTCAACTTAAATAGGGGTGGTATAATAAAAGTGTGGGGTCTGCGTTCGCGCCGGTACTCCATGAAAATATGGCACAAACTTTAACAAAGACTTTTCGTATCTATTTGCGTAAGTATACTTTGATAATTATGTTTCAGTTGAAGAAATATGGTATAATAAAATCATTGGGTGTTCGTTCACCCCTGACATCCATAGAATGGAAATATGTCACAAAGTTTAACAAGGTTTTTTTTTAAAAGGGGTTAGGTCCACAATAATACCTTAACTTTAATCTTAATTCACGTTAGCTTTTATTTATTTTTTTGAGTTGAATCATATTGTTTCGAATAAATTCACCTCAAATATTCACGTTGTTATTAAAGTGAAAGCCAAAAAAAAGTCGGAACGTTAGACAATTCTTGACACAAATTTTGCATAACTCTGTTTATTCCATCTCCACTTGCACGTTGCACTCTTTCGAAAATAGATAAATAATAAAAATAAGAACGTTACTTGTTATCGTATCAAAAGAAGGAAAACAATCCAGCTCACGTGATTACGTGTCTTTTAAGAACATTTGCATAACCTTTTTATTTTTAGTTATATATATATCTGTTAAGCTTTTTTGCCAGTGTACTAGAAGGAATTCAGTTGATCACAACCCTTTCTGCGTGTTATTTACCTTATAATAGTAAAACTATGAATACTACGGCGCAATACTGCACCGTTCACTACTGTAAAACTGAAACGAAGCTGTTATCCTGAAAAGGGCGCGATTCTCTTTCTTATTCATATTTATATCGATTCTTTGCTTTAAAAACTTCAGTAATTACGTGTTTACTTTTTTAATATTCCATTTTGTTATTTCGTATCATTTTACTAAAGTAAGTAAAGCTTCATTATTTTTCAAAACTGTTTTTGTTTCTTTGTTTTTTGATATTTCGTCGATATTAGTTAGTAAGAATGTTTAGCAGAAAAGCCAACAAACGACGATCCGAAAAAATAAATATACAAGAAATAAATGTTACCATAGTCAATAAAATTCAGTTAATGTTTTTGTTTTGAAATAGTTTTTAATGCTCTTTACTTGAAATAATTTCAGCGAATCGAAATAAAAACGAAATTTCAGGCGATAAATACTTAAATGAATATTCATATAAACTACACATGCCATAATCGAATATTCCTCAAGCACAAAATAACGGAAATCATTAAAATATGTTTATAAATATTAAATGACGGAATTATCTTAAATGCTCAGATGACCCTCCTTCAAACTGAAAACGGGACTCTCCATATCAAAGTCGCTGCCATTTTGATTTTTTTAAACCGGTTCGTGAATTAAAAAAAATGTTTTTACAAATTACTTAAAAATACAAACCAATGAACTTTTCTACAATAAAAGTAACTTTTATTTATTATGGTAACATTTATTTCTTGTATGTGTATATCATTATATATATAACATTTTCTCTTTGTAAGGAAACATCATTTTGTTGGTCTCTCTTGGCTATGAATGGAAACAAAGTTGATATAAAGAATATATTTCCGCTAAAATTATCTTTATTTTATCATATTTTGCTTAGGGTATCATACTTTCATCAATCACAGTCCATTTTCTGTATGCTGTTTTTGAACCCAGTTAACGACGTGATTTTCTGCTAGTAAATATATATATATATATATATATATATATATATATATATATTTGTATATCTTAATTATTATATCAATTAGCGAATATATATATATATATATATATATATATATATATATATATATATATATATATATATATATATACTAGCGATGAAGGGAGTAATCCGGCTTTGTCTGAACGTAAACCATGATATTGTAATTCGTCCAGATGTCGTATATATTATTATAGTGTCGTGATTTAGAAGTTAAAAAAGTGTTTGAGCCCATCAGATAGAATCAAAACCGAAAGCAATGCTGTACTTTTTTAGGATGGTTTCGTCACAACTGTACCAACATGGCACGCACATGAACTGATAAAAAATAATAATTAAAAAAAAAGATGCACAAAACGTATACGATTTTTTTTAATTTTAGCCCCTAAAACCTATCTTAACCGGTTAAAGACACATAAAAGAATGGTCCGTAAAAGATCTAATTTTTGCGGCCTATAGCGTCGCTCTGCGACTTTTAGTTTCGGAGGTTATAGAGTTTTAAAATATGGAGACAGACATATATATATATATATATATATATATAATCTATATGTATGTCTGTCTCAATATATATATACACACTATAATTCTAGTTAGTTTACGTTCATGAATATTAATACAGTGAATCCTTGTTTGTTTGGGGGGTTTTCACGGTGCTCAATAATAGAGCTGTATATTTATTTGTTATAAATCATTTTTTAAAATTATTTATACAACCATTTTTATTAGACCTTAGCAGGCGAATTCTGGAAGAGAGTTTGCTGAGATTTTTCTTAGTATTAAATAGGAAATGGAACTTTCCTGACTAAGTCTAGCTGATTGCTTGTTAGAACTGAAACATGTCTGTAAAAAATGTCGCGAATGTGTTTGTTTAATTTGCAAAGATTTATATATATATATATATATATATATATATATATATATATATATATATATAATATATATATATGCGCGTGTATGCGTGTGTAGTTGAAATTGATTTTCTTTAGCAGAAGCAATCATTGCAGCCGTACTTTAGACCCCTTATTTGATTAGCAACCAGCAGTTTCCTGTTAAGGCTAAAACATATACTCCCTCCAAAAAAGGACGTTGTTTGTGTAGGTCGAGTGGTTTATCAGCCCAGTGGCTCACTTATCGTCGGCTTTCTCGCCGAACAATGGAAAAATCTCCAGTGTCCGTTGCAATTAGGAAGAAATCAGCAGAAGCCAGCAAGTTTAATTTTCTTTAATTTAAAACTGGCCGAGTCGCTGTCGGGCATAGTAGAAGGTTGTAATGTGAAGTGAAAATGCATATGTAAATATAATCCTAGCCGATCTGTCTGCGTAGCCGAGAGGATGGATGTTGGACGGGTGTAGGGTTGAATATTTATAATCGATGAAGCCGAATAACTCTGATTGAGTAGCCGAACTCGGACTGAAATAAGGTGACATTAAGTAAGCCTGATAGCAAAACAAATGGAGCTGAGACTGCAGACAAACAAAAGCAGATTTTCGAGGGGGTGGTGCGGGGCGAAGTATAAAATGAATAATTATAAAAAGCAGACTTGAGGCATTCCATAATTATTTGTATGAAAGTGTTGCTTTCTGCAAATACACAGCCTATTAATTTAAAAGTCTGTAGGTATATCCGGTTACAATTCTTACATATTTAATTAAATACTTATATATATATATATATATATATATATATATATATATATATATATAATCTGTGTGTGTGTTTGTGTGTGTGTGGGTGTGGTGTTTGTGAATGTAAACACCATGGATAAATTAAATGTGTACGGTTACACATACGGCCATATATTAACATTTATCTATATACACATTTCCCTCCTCTCATTTTCCTTCTGTCTCTTTCTTTTTCTTTCTCTCTCCCTTTATATATATATATATATATATATATATATATATATATATATATGGGAGTGTATGTGTCTGTGTGTATAACATTTATCATAACAAATTCTATGAAAAAAAGGAAGAAGTATGCGAAACACACTAATATTGCAACACCTTATACTTAAAAGCTGTTTTTACATTTAATACTAATCAGATTATTAGTTGAGAGTGAAATACTGTGTTTACAACTATTTAAACCTATAACCCTGAACCCCAACTGCGTATGTAGACCTCCACTCAAATGTATCCTCCTCTAAGATCAGTGGTCTACGTTCCAAATTTCCAAAGGTTGAAAATTAATTACAAGACACAAAATCTGAGCTAATGTGCTTTGTGTGAAATCGGCATGAGCTCAATTGCTTGATTTGTTGATCAAAGTATATTATTACTTCACATTTAAACCTCATACTCAGAATCACCAGCAACATACAATATGTGCCATCTTTATGGATAAATTTCCCCAGTGGTAGGGACATCTCCAAAGGAGTCTCCAAAAATCACTATATGCGCTTTAAAGTAGCAGTTACAGCACATATTTATATTTGCCCTCTACCTTCGTAAAAATAATGGAGGCGTCATCTTTGAAAGTATTGCAAAGTAAATTGGTCATATATTGAGTGCTTATCCCTCAGTCAATATTTACGTAAATGGAAATTTCAATGTTCAAAATATTGAATTGCTAGCCACTCAAACAAACAGATGGCAGGTGATGGCCATGGTTTCTTCCTTTTTCATTGACCTAACGCAGGTTGTTAACGACCCTGCTCGGCTATCAGTTGTTAACGGATAATTTGCAAGTCTGCTTAATTTCTTCATCACAATATACTCTGAACGGTGTTTATCCTCATTTTTTTCTCAACTAGGATGTGCTGATTGCTTGATTGTCTCAATAAAGATAAAAATAAAAT
>NC_136493.1:58497603-58585103 GCF_053919585.1 Euprymna scolopes | reverse complement strand
AAAGATGGCTTTCCGTGTGGTAGGGATATCTCCAGTGAATACCCTAATTTACCTTATATGTGCTTGCGGGTTGCACTTGCTTACACCACTGCATTAATATTTTCCATCTCCCCCTTCAATAGCGGAGTTACTCTCTTTAAGAGCATATCTGAGAAAATTGATCACATCCTGTCTGCTCATCCTTCGGCTAACACCAAATTTGTGGTGACTTCAGTGTCCACAATGTGGAATGGCTAACCCAGTTGAACAAGACATATCATGAGGGGTGATTCTGTCATGATTTCGCCATTGTCTATGACCTCACCCAGATATTTCACGGACCCACCCGTGTGATCGATACTTCCGGGCAGTACGCTAGCCTTTAAGACTTTTTTATCACAAATGTCCCTGGGCTATGTTCACGTTCCGTTCTGTCTCCTCTGGGATCTTCCGACCACGCGGTTGTATCAGTCCAGATAAAAACGAAATGCAATAAGTCTTCAGACGTACCTCTCCACCGTAGTGTATATCAATGCTCTACGGTTGACTGTGATAGCTTTCGTACATTTATATCTGATCTACCTCTGCATTTCATGTTGAAAAAGGAGGTGTCCTCCATAGTATCACACCTGGCCGAATGCTTACTTGTGGGCTACGACTAATTCATACCATCCAAAAAATTCCAACAAAAACTTAACAGCTGGCCATGGTTCTCCCCAGAATGTATTGCTGCCATCGCGCACAGAAATCACTTTTTCCATAGCTTCCAACGTAATAGATTCACTGAGACTCAAGCTGCCTTCAGGACTGCCAGCAAGCACTTTACAGAGTAATAACAAATGCAAGAGAGCTATATGCTCAGTCCGTTAAATCCAAAGTAGTTGAAAAGCGGCTTGGTTCCCATCGGTTTTAGCAAATAACACAAAGGATCCTGAACAGAGGTGTGCGTTCTATCCCAACCATTATCAATGGACCAGACGTGCTCACGTCAGATTCAGACAAGGCCAAACCATTTGCCACGAACTTTTCAGCTAATTCTACCCTATGCGAGGAAAGCAATTAACTCCCCGCATTTGCGCCTATAACAGACAACACGCTATGCAACATACGAATATCTGTGCGCGAGGTTGCCAAGCTAATCAAGAACCTTGATTCCAATAAAGCAACTGGCCGTGACAACATTCCAATGCATAGTGCTGAAAAACCTTCAATCAGAAATTGCGCCGATACTTACAAAACTGTTTAAGCGTTGCCTTAAAGGTAAGTGCTTCCCAACATCATGGAAAACCTCATCAGTATGCCTTGTATTTAAGAATTCAGGTGACAGGTCGTCTCCCTCTCAGTACAGACCAATAAGTCTCGTGTGTGTCATGAGTAAGTTGCTGGAATCCATATTAAATAGAGAATTAGTCAACCACCTCTGCAGAAATAACCTTCTTAGTGACATGCAACGTGCTAACGGTTATATCTCATAGGATTAGTGAATCTCTTGCAAAGGCTTCCTTTCTAGGGAAATTGCTCTTGACATATCAAAGGCCTTCGATAAGGAATGGCATAAGGGCCTACTTCACAAGATATCCATCTACGCTATTACTGGAAATGTTTTCTCAATCATTAAATCATTTATCTCTGATAGGCTCATAAGAGTAGTGGTTGATGGGCAGAAATCAGAGGCCTTCAGTATTAATGATGAAGACCCTCAGGGGTCCATCCTGGGCCCAACTCTCTTCCTGATCTACATCAATGATCTCCCAAAACACATACTTAAATCATTCATTGACATCTATGCTGATGACATGACCATCTATTGCAACACATCAAAGGCTGTAAGTGACAAAGTTCTCTCTGATTCTCTCTCTTCTCATCTTGGTACAGTGGGGGAAGAGGTGGCTGGTTATTTTTTATGAATCTAAAACCAAGCTCCTGTCTTTACATCATCAACGCTCTGATCCTCATCTGACATCAATTTTAATGGATGTCTCTCGTCTAGGGGAATCTCAATATTTTGATAAGCTCTTGGGCTTGGCCTTTACTCCTGACCTGAAATGGAACAAGTATATCAAGTCAGTTGCCAAGGTCACTGGAAAAATCATAGGATCCTTTTACCGCTCCAGAAGATATCTCACTGCTGATGCAATTCTCTATCTATACGTCCAAGGATGGAGTAATGCTGCCACATCTGGGCAGGAGCTGCTAAAAACAGCCTACCCTGTCTTGAGAGAGTACAAAATAGACTTCCTGGCTTAGTGGGGGATGCCCTTTTCTGTTCCCTTCTACCTCTCTCTCACAGGAGAGACGTTGCAAGCCTAGCTTTGTTTTTATCGTTATTTCCATGGCTAGTGCTCGTCTGAGCTCCAATCTCTGGTCCCCCCTCGCCAATCTTTTACGATAAACACCCGTTTAGCTGAAACCACTGTCAAAAAGTTTCTCCACTCTTTATCTGTTCCAAAACCAAAACGTAGATTCCCTGAACAAAGCTTCTTTCTTAGAAGTCCACGCCTGGGGAACTATCTTCTGTTTGCCTGTTTCCTACCTGACTACAATTTGAATGTCTTCAAATGCAACATAAACAAATTCCTGATAAACCGCCCTCTTAAGTAAGGCACTTTATCGAATCACCAATATTAACGTACTGTACACGAAATAACCCTTCTCCCCGAGGGGCTTCCGGGCCTTGATAAGCGGTGACTTACATGTAATATATATATATATATATATATATATATATATATATATATATATATACACTCGTTTCTTATCGTTATACATTTTCAGTTGAACTAAAGTAGATCAATCAAGCTCTTATGGTCCGATCATCATAAAATGATTAGATCACTCTGACAGGCGTTAAAAAGCATTAAAAAATAAATGTTTAAAATTCAACAGAATTTCTCGCGGTTTACGGTAGCCTACTGGATTAGGTCCTTGCTAATGAAGCCAGGGATAATTATTGTCGCCGAATGCAAAGCTAACGACTGGTGTAATTCGTGACACCCTGCCCTGATGATTACTAGTAGGTATTTAATAATTATTATAGTAAATATATATATATATATCTATATACATACATATGTGTGTGTGTGTTTTAGCCATGCCCATGTTATTTTCATGATTCTTATCGTTTATCTTTCTCATTAATAGTCCGTGTAGGGTTTTAATCCCTTTCTTCTCTTGTATGTTGTTAAAACAAATAATTGGCCTAAATCCGGAAATTACCGTATTTTTCTTATAAATTGTCATGAAGGCAATTTAACTATAGACTGTAAGGAATTTACTTTTGTACTTAATATTTAAGATGTATAAACATACAATCAGATCAATATTTAAGCTATATAATAGCCGCATTTGCATGACGTACTTCATTTTCTACATTTTCGTGTAGGTGAAAATCAACTAATACTCGACAACGTTGTAATGTAATGATAGGTGGATCGATACCTTAGAGTACTGCTGCTCAAACATCCCGATATTATCACTGTATTATATAACGTGCTGCAAGTTATATTAATGCCCGAGGCGCCTATTTGTCGTTAAACCGTTTCACTGACCTCTCGTTGTCTAGGGGCTTAGAGGAAGTTGCGTGTTATTACACAAGTTTGTGACTTAGCTCAGCGTGTTTCTTGTAACCGGCTGACTGCGCATTTGCCGTTGCAGACAATACCTATGGCAGGCTCTGTAAAAAAAGCCAGTCTGCCTGATTGCATAACTGCTTGGGGCGTTTTCTCGACAATCCTTAGCATTACAAATATATTTGACCCGTTTTATTATTCCACCTACTGTCTTTTTTTGTAAATAACTTTTCAGATCTACGGCTTCATCTTACTTAAACATTACTTTATTTACCGTTGTATACATTGGAGAATAGTTAAGTAACAACCGATCTCTTTTTTAGTTAGAACGCAGACAATGTCCCGCGTTACACAGTTATCATTATATGTGATTGCATTTACCTAAATAGTCAACATCAATTTAGGTAATATATATAGTATCAGTGAATTATATACAGAAATACCGTTATCTCATCTTCTCTGTTTCATAAATATTGTGCATTTATAAAAATTACTAATCGTGAACTAGTTATATATATATATATATGTGTGTGTGTGTGTGTGTGTGTGTGTGTATTGTGCGTTTGTGTGTGTGTGTGTGTGTGCAAGAGTATAAGGAGTCTGTAACAATATAGAGTGCTGGGTATTACAGTGATATAAGGTATGAAAAAACAGAGAAAATAACTGTCTTGCAGATTTTATTAATCTACGCATATTCTTCTTCTCAAAATGAATCACAGATATAAATCAGTAAATATGGACTTACTGTTTGATATGATAGGAATGGCAAATGTTTGATATTTCAGTGGAAAAATCTCCTTGTAATAACGAAAGCGAAGAAGAAAACATTACCATAAAAAAAGTAAACAACCGTAAAAAAGAAACCTGACGTTTGATTAGATGAACTCTCATTTAGAAATTAGAAATAAATCTTATATATTTCGTATTAATTATGCTGTTATTGCTATTATAATTATTTGCATAAATCGACATTTTCTTTAATTAGTTTTTTCTAACTAGGCGTTCATTATCTGAGATTGCTTACAAACAACAACGGGTGGTTCTCCCTGGAGACTGGATGACAACAATTCTCTCCAAATTTCAAGTACTTTTCACTTCTCTCGATAACGTTTGCAACTGACAGTCGGTTTCCATCAGTGTCTCGCTGGCAATAACCATTAGTCGTCGCTGGAACTTGTGTGGAAATAAACCTCCCCAAAGTCCAAGTCAGTCTACATTCATATATTAGAAATCTGGTTAGTGTTTGCTCTCCTTAGTCTTTTCGTCCTCCTCGACGCTTGAAGAGTGTCTGTTGTGGGGGCAGTCGTTGCCGGCACTATATGTTTGGCGGGAAAGGTATAGACAAATTACAATTTTGCAGTTTCAGGTTTTTTTTTTTTTTGTTACATTCTTTTGTTTTACTTCAGATGCATTTCGATATAATAAGTTTGTCTTTGTCACTCATGGAGATTATTTTCTGAACTTCAGTCATTTCCTTAAGATTTAAGCTGTTTTCAGCATTACTGTTGGTTGCATAGTTTGATCATTACTCTTGATTTTATTCCTCCTAGTCTTTTTTCAAATTTCTTTGGGACTATTCCCAATGGTCTTGCAATTATTTGTATAATAGTGAACTTCGTCTGGTTTCCGATTCTTTTAAGCAGTCTGGGAAGTTCTGTTTCATATTACTATCATTTTGATCATCACCTGACGAACTATTTGACTGTGAAAGTCAACAATTTGACATATTTTCTATGCGTTGTATTTTTTATTCCTGAATGCATTTTCTCTTTGTGTCTATATGTTCAAAATAATCTTGTAGTTTGTTTTTCAGTATATTCTCCGGTTATTGCTTCAACCATTTGACTGTATTTTCGATGCGCAGCTGTATTCAGGTTCCCAATACATTGCCTTTCGCATATATTTCTGCCTGTCTTTATATCCATTTAATTTTTTCTACATTCACTGATTATGTGGTTTATCGATTCGTCATGTTTTCCACAGAGTCTGCATTTTCTGCCTTTATGTGTTTTATCTATATTAGCTTTAATGGAGTTATTTCTAATCGCTTTATTCTGTGCAGCTGTCAGAGATTCTGTTTCACTGTTTATGTGCACTTTTTTAGCCATGCCCATGGTATTCTCATGATTCTTATCGTTTATCTTTTTCATTAATAGTCCGTCTAGGGCTTTAACCTCTTTATTCTCTTGTATGTTGTTTATGGTTTAATCGTTCGATCTATTACTCTTCTGAACTGTGCCTCTCATTGCTGAGATCAATTTTTTTGTGTTGTATCCTATGTGCATGTCCAACTCTTTTTTTTTTGGCTTTATTTATGATCCTCTACATTCATTAGTAATCTTCCCTTTCTCTTACGTTTTTACGTAGAATCGGACAGTATCGTTCTTTCTGTGTAATGCTTTGTACATTGCAATTACTTTCCTTGTCTTCTAATCAAGATTCCGACGGTCTTAGCTGATATAGTATATGATTGATCCACAGTACAGCTTCGAATTTATTTACGATACTGCTCGAGTTTTTATTACTTTAATTAGATTCTTACTGAATAGTTTTGTTTCTAAGAGCTTTTTTATTTATTTTAATCTTCTTTTTCACTTCTGTGGTTTTAAGTGCGTCCGCTTCCAGAATACCTTAATATATTTGTAATTGCATATTCATCGAGCGTTATCATCTCCTCTCTGTTGGGCAGTTCCATCCATACTAATAGCTTTATTTTTTTGTTATTCTGTAGTTGTGCACACTATTCCATTCTAAATTCCATTCCAATGTAATGGTTGAATATTTTCGCCGTGTTTATTAGCTTTTAAGTGTTAGATTATTGATATGCATGAGGTTTTTAATCTCTGTTCTGTATCTGTAAACGTGTCCCATGTCCAAATTTTGTAGATGCGTGACACCATGGCCATAATAAACGAAAGTAATGATGTAGATTTACCTTGGAAGATGCGTTCTTCTTCTTCTTCCTCTTCTTCTTTTATTATTATTATTATTATTATTATTATTATTATTATTATTATTATTATTGGAAGCTGAGTGACAACAGGTCTCCTCATATTTTCAGTACTCTCAACCTCTTTCGATACCATTTGCAAATAAATTTGCATTATCACATGAGCTGCTTGCCATTGATTTCTCGTTGGCAGCAGATATTGTGTTTTTCTAGCATTTGAGTGGCAATAAGCCTCTCAAAACCTTGATAAAAAAACAATATTTGCTGCCAATCAAGCAATAAGCCTCTCTAAGGTCATAGTTCTCTTCGCACTTTTTCAGATGAGGTCTGGTCAGTTCATCGGACTTTCATTCCTCCTTGACTCTACTTGGTTATTTGGTCTCGCTCTTTTTTATTGGAGGGGACAGTGATGTGGAAATGGGGGTAGGGTTGAGTTAGAGAACTTATGGATATGCGGTTTCAGTGTTCTTGGTTCCATGTAGTGTTTCATGTTTTGCCTTTGCAGCATTTTGTCTGACCCGTGTTTGTTACTCTTGTGCGTTAGTTATTATCATCATTATTATTATTATTATTATTATTATTATTATTATTATTATTATTATTATTATTATTGCTTTTGTTGTTGTTGTTGTTGTTGTGGTGGTGGTGGTGGTGGTGGTTGGTGTTTTTTTTTTTATTTCTTTTTTACTGACTCATAAAATGGCTGGCAATCAATGCGTAGCGAAAGTTGAAATAGTCTCATGATTTAATGGCCAAGAAAGTCCATGAGGCAATGTGTTTGTTGATGCGTCTGAATTTTTATGGAAACGCATGACGTTTGTAAAATATTAAAACATATTTGCAAATGCAGAGACATCTTAACTTATTAACTTGAAACTTGCTAAAAATATCAATAAAAAATTTACTATCACGCAGACCGAAATCGGTTAACAAAACACTTTGTTATATGAGACTTGAATTGCTGAGTTCGTACAGGCTAATAAAATATTGGAAAATCTCACTTCAGTTGATAAATGATATTATGATTATAGCTCAAAACTAAGTGTGCAATCGTCGGTTAGAACAAGATTTTAAACATGGATTAAAATAAGGATAATTCCTCATCGACGAAAAGTTTGTCAATCTAAATGTCTCTGTTTATATATCATTACATGAAGCTTTTTACTTATCTGCTAAATATTTAATGTATCAACATTTATTAAGCCTAGTATTTTTTTTATTTTTACTTTTAGCTTTTGTTTTTTCAAAATAAAGTCAGAATAAATTTGTGTGTCGTCTCATTGATGGAGATTGAATAATATCTAAATGTAGACATTAGCCCCGGGGAATATGAAAGGGGATTAGCTGCTCTCAGCAGAAAGAATAGCAATAAACCCTTCGAAAGAAGTTACAGGAAATTAATTTCCGTAATATGTCTTCTAATTTCAATGCATTGTCCAAGAAAGAAAATATTATCCGACCGGAATTTCAGCATTAATTCATAATGAAAATAAAATTACTGAACTGAAAAATTACCAGGCGTGGATTTATATATCACGTTTTCTCATTTTATTTAGTATATTTTCTTTTTCTATTTTGCATTTATATACACACGGCATAATACGCTACATGTAAATAAATGAATTTTGGATAAGATTTGTCTGTCAGTTAAGTGAATATATGGTTCTTTATACATCTAAAAGCATACAGTGCCGGCAAAAATAAAGTCCGCACTTGTATTTTTTTTCAAAAACTAGAAATTTAAACGAAATTTAATGTAACTTTTTAAACAACCTATACCTGATTGGATTCGTCTTTTATTCATCTATAGTTTTACCTGTTAATATTTGACTTTTAATTGAAATATTCTAGTGTTCACGTCGATTAAAAAAAAACTCAAATTGAGGAGGAGAAAAGAAAGTCCGCAGCAACAAATTGGCTTAAAACCAGCTTAAATTATCGCCACGAAATCAGTTTAAAATATCCACCAACAGGCAACAAAATATCTGTAATCGTAATTGTTGTTTTTCCAGGTTATACAACGTGACATTTAGTCCATATGACACGACTTTCTCTTAGTGATCGTTAGGATCTCATTAATATCCACCTGTCTGGTTTATCCCATCGGGAAATCAGCTGCAGATTGAAATGCGATGAGAAAACGATACGAAAAACTGTGCAAAAGCACTAAAACTCCGGCAGTATTTGTGATGCCCCTAAATTTGGTCGTACTAGACTTACTTCTAACAGGGATGACAATGCTATCAAGATCCGCAGCCTAAGAAACAGATTTGAAACCGCTCCCAAAATCCAACAACAATGCAATCTTGTTAAAAAGTGTTCTCTTTCTACTTTCAAGAACACATTAAAGGAATTAAATTTGCGAAGATATGTTGCAAGACGCAAGTCAATGATATCGGTAAAGAACAAAAGGCGTCGTCTGAACTTCGTCAGATCCAATGAAGATTAGAACTCTTCATATTGGTCAAAAGTTATTTTTTGCGATGAAAGCAAGTTCAATAGGCTCGGCAGCGATGGTAGGCAGTACGTTCGTCGAAGGAAGATGACGAATTTCATCCTAGGTACTCAGTTTCAACGCTGCAAGGTGGTGGAGGTTCAGTTTTGGTGTGGGGCATTATTAGTACCAATGGTCCAGGGTCTATAGTTCGCTTGATATGTCGAATTAATTCGACCAAGACTATTAATATGTTGACTAAGCATTTTCTACCCTTCTTTGGTCGGAATTTAGATGATTATCCCATCTGCATGCAGGATAATGCTCCCATTCACACAACTGGCAATGTCAAGAGATTCCTTGAAGGGCATTCCGTGTTTGGATTCGTCTGCACAATCCCAAGACCTCAATCCTATAGAACACATATGGAATTACATCGAGCAACAGCTACGCAATGATCAAAGTTCGAATTTCGAAGAATTTCGGACAAAAATTTAAGAAAAGTGGGATGCCCTACCCCGGAGGATTGTTGCAGTCTAATTCAAGGAATTCTCATAATATTGCAGGCTGTCAAATTGCAGAAGGGCTATGCTACTAAATATTAACTAGTTCATTGTGCTCCTGTTGTATTTGTGTTGCATTAATGTCTTAAAGTTACATTTAAATAACAAGTTTGCTTTGTGCGAGCATTTTTTTTTTTGCACGCTCAATTTGAAGTGTTTTTTTTACATTGATGTGAACACAAGAATATTTCAATTAAAAGTCAAATATGATTAGGTAAAATTATAGAAGAGTAATCAAATTAGGTATAGTTTGTTTAAACAGTTACATTAAAGTTATCTTAAATTTGAAGTTTTTGAAAAAATTACAAGTGCGGACATTCTTTTTGTCGCCTGTGTATAATATTAATAAAAAAACACAATAAAACAGCAAATATTTGGTGAAAAATCATCATTTAATATCACACAAATACTTTTTTAAATAAATGTATTCGGAAATATATTTCTACAGTCAGGAAAAACACACCAGGACAATTTTTATGATGTACACATAGGTTTTTGTATACTTCGTAAAATACACGAATAGTCCTGTAATATTTACAGTAATGTAAAAATAGAAATTCACAGTGTTTTTCTAATTCACAAAAAACATAATCTATCATCGTAATCTATAAATTTGCAGAATATTCCCTATACAAAACAACTAAATACAGTGTACAACGCATTGAAAGATTGATTTTATTCTTCAGTTTCATACAACTTATTATAAAAAACTAGAATCATTAAACGAAGACAATCTTTTCCATAATTTATCCGTTAGCATGAATATTACCAATATCGGAAAATCTACTTTAATAGAAGTATATGGTATGCTTTAATAACATAACGTTAATATTAAATAACTTTAAATGTCCTGAACACAGGTTGTATTTTACGTAAAATTTAACTGACGTCCTGGTTCAGTTTTTATTCATGACTCAGATAAAAATCGATTATTCTCTTAAATAGAAAGAACCTAATATTTATATCTAATATAGTGATATCATTATAGTAAAGACCTAAACGGTGGATGTCTTAGATATAATTGCAACTTTTAACTTCAAGTAGAAATGATTGATTTTTTTTGTTGTTGATATTTGACGATATATCAACAACTGTGCGTCTTTTAATACGAATACTTTACTTCATTAAAACGTTTGAAAATGAAGTTAAGTTCTTTAATTTATCTGTCGGATAAATTCAAGTTTGGGAGTAATTCGTCGAATCGACTAGGCTTAGGTTAAAATGATATTTTCTTGTACAGATTTGCTTTTTTCGGGAAAGTTAAAATAGTGTTAAAGATTTGTTTGTTTTTTTTAATAGTTCTTTCATGTTGACGTTGTACAATTTTGACGAATATGCTTACAGTATAATGTTCTTGGCCTGTCAAGCATTTTAACGAGGAGGGATCTTCATTTTCCTTCAGGTAGAAGTAAGTTTTGTGTGTTTGTGTTCTGCGAATACGGGTCAAAACTATTTCATCCTTGCGTGATTTTCTGACTCCTGGTGTCAATTCTTTAAGGAAAAAAGAGTTAGTTGTTTAGATTAATATTCCAATCTTATCATTTCTTTGTAAGGTATTATTTATTGATAGTTTATAGTTTATGTGTAAGATTTTTGTATTACATATATAATGTTATAGCCAGATGTTGCCAGCTATGTCAGCTTTTCATTGTCTTGAAATCCGAAATGACTGGTGATCCAGCCGAATTGATGGATTTGTTATGAGAGAGATTACAAATTCTTTGTAGTAGATTGACGATTATTCGCTAATTTAAGTTTTGAATTTTTTAAGCATTTAAGTACTCATGGGGTGTTGGAGAATATTATGAATTTGTCATGGTTGAGATCAGTAATGAGATCTATCGTCATGTATATGATTGTGACTTCCGCACTAAACATTGGTAAACTGGCAGTCACTTCTGTAAAATAATATCATAAGATACTACTCCGCACCCTGTTTTATTACTGCCGTTTGAACTATATAGATATGCAGATGGTTTTGGTATTTTTGTGACTATTGAAGAGTTTTACTTAATAAGGTTCATTAATGATCTTTGTTTTTTGGGAGATCAAGGATAATTACGGGCTGTTTTAATAACCATGGCGGGAGCTTACTACGAATGATACCATGGATCTTGATTATTGGGGCACATGTGCTCTCCAGGCGAAGACAAAGGGTTTAATAATCATTTTTCTTTGATAAAACAGATTTTGGTATTGGGATTAAAGATGCATTTATGGATTGATTTTTACGATTCGATTTAAATTTATTGTAGTATCAAAGCTTAATGTTTTGGATCTGAGTTGTATGAGAGTTCATTATGTTCAACGTAAAGACTTCTTATTGGGGATGTATGATAAATCTAATAATTTTATGGTGAACTGCATTTAGTATTTTAATGTATAATTTTTCTTGCTGTCACATTTATGTTACAGCGATAGCAACGTTTAAATCAAGTTACAGTTCTATACTATTTTAATCGTCTTTGCCGATCAGCACCTAATCATTGTGGGCAACTATATGAAGTTGTAAAGTTTTGAAGCACTTCACTGTCAGTGATTGTATTGTGGGAAAAAATTTAGCTTCTTATTCAAAAATATCTTTAAAATTAATATTGGTTTACTAGATGGACTTTTGTTCCATCTAGTTTCAGTCTTGAGTTTTTATGCATTTTCTTTAATTAGTAAAAATGTGCGTATTGTGTTTTGGTTATGATGTTAGAGATGTTGAAGTCAGAAGATAGAGACTAAAAACATAAATGAAAAATTATATTCAGTTTGGTCAGAGTTATTTTTTAATTAAGAAGTATCATGTTTTTATTTCAGAAAATTCTTGAATCTTATATTATTTCTTATCGCAGATTAAAATCATTGTTTAATACTAACACACAAACATGTACGTATATATATATATATAGTCATCCACAAACAGTACTGTTTCACAGTTCATCAGTACGGCGAGACACGCAACTACCTCAAGCCAGGATTGAAACCCGACCCTCTGTACGACAGTCAAGGCTCCTAACCATTACGCTATTGGCGGATGCTGAGCGAGTAGTGAGTTTAACGATGTTTTGACATCGTCCTAAATGCCTCCGCTCGATTTGTTTACACAAAGAGCTAATGGTAATTCGTGTATCACTTCTCAATATGCTCAACTCAAGATGAGGATTATATATATATGTAACACTAAAGAGAGGCCACATCAGACATGTAGGGTTGATGTGGCGTTTCTTTTGGTTAAAAGTAATTTTTTGTTCCCGGACGATGATCGGGTGTTGAAGGATTAAAAATTATTATTAATTTTCTTTTTGTCAATAAATTCTGAGCTAAGTCTGTTGTTGAGATGGCGGCGGCAAAAGTGCCTTTGTAGCGAGAGGTTAAATCACAAAATCTTCAAAAGCGAAACAGAATGCATAAAATATTTTAGCCAAAATACACAGGCGTTTGATCTGAAATGGCCGAAATCATAGTTTTGCAGGAGCCGGAGGGTTGGGGATTTCACAGCCGCAATTAGCAAAACTATGAGCCAAGGTTGATCTGTAAGTTTGACAAGTTGAAAAATTCGGGTTGTTTTTGATCTGAGCGAAACGCACGCAGTGACTCGGCATTATGCTTTAGAACAAAGAATAGGAAAAAAATGAATTGTCCGAAATTTCAAAACAATAATATAACGTATCGAGAATTGTCATTTGGTGAATCAGGTCGAACGAAAATTGAAGTTATGAAATATTTTTGCTCGGATGAGAAAATGTGTTGTCCGATAAGTTCAAAGCGACAAATGCATTCTTGGTCTTTTGACGTAAAGAAAATGTCTGATATAATGGAATGGCCGACAACCAGAACTTAATTCAAAGATAAACTAAAATTCCTTTGAATTATCAAAGCGAAAAATGAGATCAATAGATAATTTTAAAACAAATAAAATCGCGTGATTTACTTTAAGTCAAAGGAAAAATAATTTTCCTGGATATGGAAAAAATTCCATTAGTAAGCCAGGGAGGAGTTATATGATACAACGTGTAAGTTGGGCGTTAATTAAAGGAGGAGTCCATCCAATTCTAGAAATGGACCAATGAAAAAGGGCCCTGTCGAAGTATAATCAACCAATAAAAAGGGCCCTGTCGAAGTATAATCAACCAATGAGAAAAGGCCCCGTCGAATTATAATCAAGCAATTTGATTGGTCGATGACGAACATGGGTGTCGTCATCATTCCATAATTGTATTATAAAAGAAATGAAAAATCAGAGATTAAGTCAGAGAGAGAATCCGGAATCAGAGTCAAAGAGAGCTAAGTCAAGTTGTTCTGTCTCGGCAGAATCACCTCTCCTCTCTCTCCCCCTCGCTTGTTGCCTGATAACTCAACGCTTATAACGTGTCGATCACTTAACGAGAATTACGCAAAGTCCGCGATACCGACCAGGTATTTCAACAACAGAAGCTCAGTTGTAGAACTAACTGCTTGCTTGAATTAATTGTCTACTATATGTATATGCTGTAAATACTTATTTTATGAATTTCCGAAATATATATTATATTAACCAACCTCCGGAGTTTTGTTGCTGATGTGCGTTGATCCCTATATGTGTATATTTCTTTATTTGCCATTTGTGACACCGTATCCGTCAACGAACACCCAGAATAACTAGACGATCCACGGAGGACCGAGCATCCGAGAAGAATCCCCAACGCCTTAACGAAGAACTCACTGGGTTACGCGACGTACTAACGGTTGGCAGACCTGGTTGCCCAGTCGACATATCATAACTGTACCGACCAGGGTGCAGATCATAACTGGGCTGCGATCAGAGGTTCAAGGTCGTGTAAGACCACGTTTCAAGGTCATATATATATATATATATATATATATATATATATATATATATATATATTAAAGGACGTGATATCCTGTTTGTTGGAATGTGAAATTTATAATAACAATGTGGCATTGATTTCCGGAATTCTAATTTTCGATTTTGTTTGTTCCATATATATGTAATGCCATAGAATAATGTCAGTAGGTTAATTTTATTCATATATCAATTATTACCATTTCCGAAGAATCAAAGAAAAATTAAATACTTTAGATTATATTTAGAAGACAAGATTTTTTACGAAATACTTCAATGCTTTGTTCGACATATTTTATACTAGCTTATCCAATCTCTATTAAGCAAAATCGATCTGTTTATTTCTTGTTATATTCTGTATATATGCAAATTAAAAGGCATTATCTTTAATATATGGTTACATATTTTTTTATTACTAATATAGCAAGATTGCTTGTTGAATTAAAAGATGAATGTCTACTTTTTAAATAGGGATGTGTGTTTTTGAATGTTTCTTCACATATTGAGCTTCTATTATTTGTCGATCTAGAAGTTAAAGACAAACTCGACCTGATATCTTCGGGCAGCACTTAGGCGTTAATCACGAATTATTAATGTTTACTTCTACTCTATAAGTATCGTCTATATGAGGCGTCAGAATTTCTTTCCTAGTCGTCCAAATACTTTCACGACTATATCAGTTGTTGCATTGCTTCCAATGGTCACAGGTTCTTAGAAAAGCCAATACACCGGCGTTAAGTCACAATGGCGACATTACAAGAGGCCTACATCAGGTGCGTAAGATCGATTTATCCATATCCTCTGCCTCTAAGCAACCAAGTCACGACTTAATCTTACGTGTACAAGCCAAAGGTCGAAATCGCTATTGAATAGATCGAGTGAAAGCAGCGACGAAAACCGGATGTCTCAGGGAAAGGCTTTTACTGATCCTATTAGAAAATGCTTTCTACTGGACGAAACAGCAAGATAATAACTTGGACAGACTTCGTGAGTTCCGTTTAGACCGTTATACGTTTACTATTAAACAATGCATATAGTTTTAAACTAGATAATAATGAATTCGAAATTCTGAATTTGAGTCAGTGTTAATAAGATTAGATATAACCTGAAATGCATTGGCATCTATTAAAATGAGATATGTTTATTTTGTATTAAATATAGTTGCAAGGATAAAATAAGATATTTTAATGAACATATTTGCTATTATGTTTAGTTATACATTCTAAAGGAATTAATATGTTTTTTTTTATCACTCACTTATTATCATGAATATGAGTTCCTGTTATTTAAATCGATAATACAATCAGACATGACTTCTATTGCCGGGTTCGAATCTCTCGATTCGCGTTAATCGTGACACCCTGCACTGATGATTCCAGAAAATAATGAAACGCTAGTGTATGTAGGTATTTAATATTTATTATAGGAAATAATAATGTCAGTCCTTTAAGAAACTTGTTTCTTATTGTTGAGCACTTTCAGTTGTGATAAAGTCGGTCAACTTAGCTCATACGCGCAGATCGTCATAGAATGATTAGATCACTCTGACTGACGTTTAAAGCAATTAATAAGAATAAATGTTTAATTTCAACTGTATCTCTCGCGGTTTACTGTAGCCGAATGGTTCAGGTCCTTGCTAATGAAGCCAGATATGACTTTTGTTGGCGGTGTTCGAATCTCTCGACTAGCGTTAATCGTGACAACCTGCACTGATGATTCCATTCCCGAAAGGATAAAACTCTAGTGTCTGTAGGTATTTAATAATTAGTATATATATATATATATATATATATATATATATATATATATATATATATATATATATATATATATATATTGAAGGGGAAGTAAAAGGACTCTCCTATCTCTGGACGACGCTGGACATTTTTTTCTGTTACTCGTTTCTATGCTATCTCGTCAAATTTCACGGAAGCTGGTCAGCAGTTTTTTCCAGTTTTCAGGAAATAAGAGATTCTGTAAAATTCGTCTACGTTACCAGCTTGTTCCTGCTACAAGAAAATATTACTTGAAAGCAACGACGCCATGTTGTTGCAAGCTTAAAACGTCTTATCTCCCTACGCTCCCCCCTCGCCTTTCCTCGCCGGTAAGATAATTCCTGCGTAGACTTTCATTTTAAAAATTGTTATAATTCTTGCTCACGTGATTATCTGATGTTCTTATTTTATTAAATCCCTTGTATACTTATTTACATGTGTTTAGCTTGTAAAATTCAACTGAATAAAATGTTGCTGAGTTGTTTAATCTGTTATTTTCGTAAAATTACAATTTATTAAACTCAATTACTTTTTGAATAATGTTCTCTCATGGATAAGATTATTCAACTGGACAAGTTTGGTGGTCTTTTTGCAGACCCTCAGACTAGTGAGCTCTGGAGATTTTGGTATCGTAATTTTACTTCTTTTTGTCTAGTATCTCACCAGTAAATCTAGACGCACTCGAAACCATTTAAACATTATTGCTACCGTTGCTGAAATTATCGAGGGTTTTAAAGGGTTCAAATTACAAAAACCGTTTATGACAAACCTACTAATGTTATCATGTTAGACATTTACATTCCACGCGCCAACATAAGGGAAATTAATTCATAAACCAGTATTTTGGGGTATTGTATCACGTCCCTGCTCTATGCTTATTCGGGGATATTTGTATTGCTACTCGCAGGGATGAATTTGTCCGCATTTACAGGTGGAGTATGGAGTGTGTTGCCATTTCTATTCCTGCCAGTTGCTATTATTGAGAAAATAAACCTCCTTCTAAGAATGATCACTGTCATTGTCTTGTCTGCGATGTATCGAAACGGTCGCAAAATTGGCCATTTTGTAAAAGTTTGCCGTTCTACTATACCGACACTTTCACGTTGCGTTCGGCTTTTATAGAAGCATGTGTTAGAAATGATGATAAATTCAGTTAAATGAAGCGTTGGTAAGGGGTTTCTACTTTCGTGTTAGTTACGCTGCAATAGTATGAATTGAAGGTCCAGATATTGTTACATTAATGCATTATAGGCATTTTAAACAGCTTATAACCTAGGATTTGGAGTAATTGTTTGCAATTTTATGGTTATACACACACATACATATACATATATATATGTATATGTATGTATGTGTGGTCATTCACATACAGTACTGTTGGGTTAAACTACAACTGAGTGCGGCTAGACTAGCACCTTTCCCTAGCCGTGGATCGAAGTTTAAACCAATTTGTTGATAGTCGGCTTTAACCACTAGATCAGGAATCGGTGCTCGTAAATAATTCATCAGATGTCTATTAAATAAGCATTTGCCCGTCGCTAAATAGTGCCTGAGTATATATATATATATATATATATATATATATATATATATATATATATATGTGTGTGTGTGTGTGTGTGTGTGTGTGTGTAATATGTTTTACAGTATTTAAAAGAATTTTTTTTAATATAACATAACGAATTCTTAAAATATTTGCCTTCGATATTCGTTCCTTCATTTTCATATAGGTTACGTTAAATGAACCTTGCTGGCTATAAAAACAATTTCATTGAAAAGAGTAAGGGTGGCAGATTTCTTACTTGCTCGCTTTCTCTTCCTTTAACTCTCTTACTCCCTCTCGCCCTCTTTCTCACTTTTTATCCCTCCATCCATCTGTCTCTCACACACATAAGCTATCTTTTAGGCGAAACTGAATTCATGCGTCGTACTTTTTCGGTGGGGGATGACGGTGGTTTAGTTGTTAACGCTACTAACTAACGACATAGATATCCCAAAATCGAAGTCAGCTCGTTCTACAAAACTCACTTTCACTTAGGATTCTGGCAACATCCCTGTAATCATATTTTTCCGGCATTGTTTAAAACATTTCTTATATCTAATTTTACCGAAAAGCTAAGATTTATGTATTTACTAGCAGGTCGCCCGGCATTTCCCAGTCGTTAAAATACGCATAAATATTATATTTTAATGAATACAGAAACTGAGACATGTGCATGCGAGTATTATGTTTTTTTTCTAAACATATCAGTACATGTACGTTAAACAAAAGAAAAAAATACTCGAACTGAGGTAGAAACCAAATCATAAAGCAGTGAGTCAAGTACGATAACCATTATACCAGCGTGATACCATCTTTAAGAGGTGTTTTCAAACTACTTACTCTAAACATAAGTAATCTGTAATGTGAACAATTCACGCATGCGCATTTGTGTGACAATTAGCAAACATAAAATACCCGATGACTCCTACGCACGAATATTTCTATTTTGACGCCGCAGTGGTTATTTTTCCGGATAAACATGCATTACAAAGTTTACCACATTCCTCAATATCTTATATACCAAATTACAAATCTGTAGATAAAAATTCATAGAGTATGTAGTATGAGAAGTGTCTTTATACGCACACACATTCTCACTTTTATAAAAATATAGATATGCATAAATTTGAGGGATTTTGTTTTCTGTTTACTAAAAACCATTAATTATTAAACATTTTTATTTAAAGCTTCGAACATTACGAAATGAAAGGATTTAGCAAATTTAGCTAGTTTTTTTATAAGACATAATTATAACAATAGTTTGATGTATGACGGAGTATGCGATTAATTGAATAAAGAGATGCGTCACATTTCAATCAGCACCTAAACAGCTATGGTATGTTATTTTCTTTTTATTAAAATTACTCTACCAGCCTCAGTCTCTCTATAAGTAATAATCAAATGTTTACGAAGATTATGTGACCGGCAATTTAGCCGTATGTAAGAAATCTTTATCTTCTTTTATATTTTATTAAGAAAATATTTTCCACGTAGTTTTCGAACATTTAATTCAGGAAAAGTACATATTGCATATTCCATATAATACGGGACGAATCTTGAAGCGTCGTATCTGATCTGATATCACATATCTGTTTTACTGTGATCCTCAAGCGGTGGCGCATGTCCCTTTTAGATTAGCTAGATAGTTCTAATATAAGAAACCAGTCATGTGTCTATTCGTCAACATAAAGAAACAAGTAAATAATGAAACGAATATTCATAGATAATTCTGTGAAATATCCATCACCATGGCTGACGAAAGTTCATCATTGGTCTAATATAATATTAGACTGTTTTCATTTATTCGAACGTCACTTTATGTATTTTTATGAATATAAAGTGTATATGTTTCGATATAAGTGTACTTAGATTTTACATATATTCAAAACATGACAGAACATTTAGTCTCACCCTGTAGACAGCTGGAATATTTATTTATGGAAATAAGATTTTCCCCGTTATAAAATAGACAAAATAACATATAATTGTTCTCTATCTAAGAATATAAAATCTAATAAAACGTATATTATTAAGTTTTTACTTGTTGGACGAAATGAATGAGTGTAAAAATGTGCCTGAGATCAGAGAACAGAAAAGTGCTGTTCTCTATAACTAGCTGAGTTTTGTGTCGGCGCACAGTGTGAGTTAATAACTATAATAAGAAAAAAAAACCGTGTCTCCCGTATTCATTGATACCATTTCAGTATGACAAATAATAATAACATTACTATTGCTACCAATAATAATAATAATAATAATAATAATAATAATAATAATAATAATAATAATAACCTTATGTAATTACAATACTGTAATATCGCAATTATTAGGGAATACTTGCAACCATCCAAAACTTTATCGATATTGAAATTTTACCCTTTACCCCATGCAGCCAACGGAAAAATAAAAATTCCATTTTCTCTCATGTTTCTGAATCGTTTGAATTCGTTATTTGTATTATTTAGATATAACCACCGACCATCTTCTTTCGAACAAGGTCTTGTTCTTTAGTGGATGAAGTATTTGTTAGAGCTCAATAGTAAATTACACTTTTCTGGTGGTCGATGGTTTAGTCCTCTAAAAATTAAATTGCGAATTACTTAAAACTTCTACCCAGCAATGGCTGACGAAACGAGAGCGTGCGAATGGATTAAATAAAAAAAATTCTTCGAAATTCCATGAAGATTTCCTATTTCGACAGAAAAATTCCCGCGGAAGAACATCGACTGAAACGTCCTTAAAAAAACACTCAATATAAGTTCAATTTGTGTAAATGATAAAAACAATACGATTACGTTTAAATTTTTCATTGCAATTTCATAAGAACTTTATAGCCATAGTTAAGAAAAATAAACGGGAGAGAATAGATTTCTCATGACGAATCATTCAATACTCATATTATCGATCAGAATTTCAAATTTTTTAAACATACCATTAACATTTGCTGGTTGCTGAAAAAGTTGACTATATTATAATTTGCATTATTATTGAATAACACGTATTCATTGATGGCGTTTATTTTTCTAATGAATGATGCTGTTACGACACCATTTGGCTACACCATTGAAGCCTGAGTATTCAAGTTGATATCGTTTTTAATTCACATAAAATATTCGCATCGTTGATAATTTATAAAAAAAAACTTTCTGCCTTTTTATTTTATATCATATTTCATTGAGATAGTAGCATAATTTTCTTGCATGGTTTCGGTGCCGCTACGTCAGATTGAATATTTCAGAGGAATGCTTCTTATCCTGAAATTTGCTGAAGGCAAAGGATATTTACTTCTGTTTAATATTGTTAACCGTGATCTTTTTTATTTAAATGTATATACACACAGCACACACGCACAGGATGACATACAAAGCCACACACGTATATATATATATATATATATATATATATATATATGTGTGTGTGTGTGTGTGTGTGTGTATATATATGTGTGTATATATATATACATATATATATATATATATATATATATATAATCGAAAAGGGAGAATATTCCAATACCTCGGATTTTTGTGAAATAATAGAAAATTAAAACGCCGATATAGCAAGTCTTATCAGGCGTCCTTATTTTCGAAAATTTTCAATATACTAGATAGAGAATATCAGTTACACGCATTATTACGTCTTTCTTTAAAATATTGTTACATTAAACCATAATTCAAAGTGCTTAATACCCTACGAAGGGCGATAGTAATCCAAGACGTGTTAATGGTCTTAATAGAATAAGTATATTTAAATACAGTGTAGCCTTCGCAAATAGACATCAGTATGTTTGTTTTTCTATTTTATATAAGAGCATCTTTCCGGTGTTACCTATGTTAGAGAGTGGCATATAGTAGTCAAATGTTTTCGACATTCTAAGTTGAGAAGATGTGTCTTAACCCAACTTAATTTCTTCTGTTTATTTTATGAAACTGAGCAACGCCGCGTCTCTTTGTTAGTGTCATATAACGGAAAGTCTTGCGTTTCACTAACTGAAAATATTAAATTTCACAAGCTACATTTACAAAGCTTACATGATCAGATTCAATTTGAGCCCGGCTGGCTTATGGTAAAATTAAGGCTAGAATATTAAGGGAGCAAATAATTACAGTTTTTTTGTTTCGTTTTTATTGTTTAAATTATGTCAATTAACATCCACTCAGATGTTTCTGTATTTTGAAACCAGTTTCACAGAAAGCAAGAAGTGTCGATTCGAACACAATCTTTTTCCGTACATTAAGATATTATAGCTGATTAACAAAACATACATTAAACTTTTCCGACTTCTAATTAGCCATAATTATGTGTTCACTTCGTCTTCTTTCACGCTTTCCTATATATATATATATATATATATATATATATATATATATATATATATATATATGTAATATTATTTTTCTTCTAATTGACCGCTACGTTCACCGGTTCTCAATATACGGCACCAAACATAGCTAGCTCTTAAAACACGGCACCATTTCGTTGGCTTTCAATACAACACACAACATCAGACTCAGCTGACTCTAAATATACCAATCGTCTGTTGCTGTTTCTTCTCTTTGCTTCTCCTTCCCTTCCTTCTATATTTGATTATATATGCATTTCATCACATTACGTCACACATACGTCCCGGCTTTAATTGTATGCATATGAGTCGCCATTTAATGGTGGAACCAAAATACGTTACACTAAATTACACTTCACAAAAGAATTTGACTCCAATTTTTATTTCTCTGTATGTCTTCTACCGACCTTCGGGCTAATGGAACATTAATGTTATAATCATAATTTCTATTTATTTTTACACGCTGGTGTTTTTCACTATTATCTACATTATATTTACAATCTCAAGAATGAAGCTTATGAGATATTAGAGTATGGGTTTCGTAATTCTAATATACAAGTTTCATAATAAAAACCTTTACAAATAAACTCTACTATTATGTCTGTTTCACATTTTAATAGCAAAATACTAACATGACTAATACATTACCGAAAAATTAAACAGATTTTGTTTATTTTCATAAAATTTGGAGCTCATTCGCTATATTTCCGGTAAAATGAGTTTTTCATTGCGCATTTTTAATCTATTTTTCAATGTGCTTACTATGTATTTAATGGCGAAATGTTGCGAATATATTCTGGTGAGTAAAGAAAGAAATAACAACCGAAATTAATGTTGTGACTGCAATCGTTTGATTGAAAAATATGCAAATTTACGATTATTCAGAATTTACAATGCGTGATTAATTTAAGAGCAAACCTAAACAGAACATGTTTTGATTGATTAAAAATGTACTACAGAAACATAAAAATATAAATTATTTCTCTAAATGATAGTACTTTTTCGAAAAAAAAACAAGCAAAGATATACATTTTTGTCTAGTGAAAGATTTGCTTCATGTGTATTAAATAGCGAAATAAACACAACGAAAAATATTTCCGGTAAGTAAACTACAACACAACATTTTTTTTCGTATATCTAAGTGGAAGTTTATATTGTGCCCGAAACCTCTTGGTTAAATATATAAAAAAAACTACAAATTTACTTTCACAACAAAACAAGTACAAATGAAAATTCACCCGTGTTGTTATTTTTAATACGAATACTTATTTTAGTCAAGGTGAGACCAAAAAACAAAAGATAATACATTAAAAGTAAAAAAAAATACAGCGGGTTATAAATTTCGCAGAGAACTTAAACGTAACATATTTTCTTTACTCACAATATATTCAGGAATGAATAATTAAAAATATGACTTCCTGATCTTCTCATTAAATGACAAGGTCTCCGACAATTTAATGTCACAAACAAAACCAATATAAAACTATTTCCTATAACTAAACCAGGAAATAATACGTTTGTCAAATATCATTGGCAGAATTTATCTAATTATCAGAATTTCTTTAAAATACATAATTAGAAATTTGCATTTATACTACCCCAAAAAGAAAAATATTATAGAATCACTCCCAGCTGAAAGCATAGGTACGCTTGATTTTACAATTATGGAATTTGTTTCGCATATGCCTGTAGCATAACGTGTTCCTGTTCTTTTAAAATAGTCTGTTATAATACACTTGCGAAGTATTAAAAAATATAAATTTAGAGGTAATTTAACTCAACTATATAAATTTTATCAGTAAGGTCGAACGTCAGCCGAGATTGGATGAGGATCACTGGAGATGCTCTTGTTTTTTATAGACTAACACATGCATGCTTTTAAGTACACACACATACATACACACACATACACATATGCATATATGTATATATATATATATATATATATATATATATATATATATATATCAGGTTAAAAATATTGAAAGATAAAACAACCAATGAATTTATCAAGGTTTATCTGATTAATCGTTTTAAAAACGGTGTATAAATACAGAAATAGTCAGAAACGAAGTAAGCCATACCTTATATATATATATATATATATATATATATATAGATATATATGTATATATATATATATATATATATATATATATATATAAAAAGGTAGGTAACGTTTTTTGGCGTTGTTGATTGTTATTCTCATTTTTCTGTTTGGCCAAGTTGACTACTTTGATTGTTTCTATTTTCAATCTAATGTATTTGGACGCCATCGCACGTGTCTCGTGGGAATTTCAAAATACATTTGAGTCGCCTTCGTGTTTTTGTATAAAAACAATATTACTGCTTATGATCCTTTTTTGAAATTGCAATTACTGACGCCAACAATTATCAATCAACCACTTAATCGATCGTTTGAATAGTTGGATATATTCAAGCAAGTATTTGATTTAGACATCCGTACATATATGGTTTTCGACAGAGAGATACGTATATATATATATATATATATATATATATATATATATATATATATATATATATATATATATATATATATAAAATGAAAATTACAATTGAATTTACCAAAATGATCCAAGATGGTAAAATTAAAGTAAATTATAAATATTAAAGAATTAATATTTATAAAATTATCTCAGCCAGATATAAAAGCTCGATAAAACCAAATAGGAAATAGATCTTATAATATGATTATATATATGTATATATGTATATATATATATATATATATATATCTATGCCTATATCTCTAGATATAATAAAACAAACGCGATGGTTCTCATCTACAATAAGAATTATTGGAAAAACTCGCCGGGGTCACATATTATTACAAAATTGACACGCTTTCTGCAAATACTAAATGCATTTTTTTTTTTTCCTTATTAATTTCGATAAAAACATTTTTCAAATCACAATGAAAAATAAACATTGTTATATTATAATTGTAGATTAAAGAAAAAAAGCAACACACAGACATAAGTCGATTCTCATATGTAACTTTTGATACGTCTTTTGTAATATCACTACAATAGTTTAAATAAACATTGTGGGTTTTTTCATCAACATAAAACAAAGCGAACACAACATTATTTTCGCCAATTATCTCTTACTTCTTATCCATATCGTCCCAAAAACTGAAAATTGTCATTTTACTTCTATAGAACCCCTTAGTGGCTTCGATAAAAAAACATTTCTGTTATACTATAACAATATCATGGCAGTGCACGTCTTTCTTTTGGAAAACGAACGTTAACAAAGCAAAGCCGTGACTTGATTTCAAACAATATATATATATATATATATATATATATATATATATATATATATATATATATATATATATCAAGTATATATCACATAAAGCAATGCTCTTTGTAAAAAAAAAAAAAATAATCGAGCACTGTTAAAGCGGCAATCAAGTGTTTATATAGATATTCATTTGAGAAGGTCGTTCGTGTGCTATAGGGTAGAACTGGTGATTATTAGCTTGACAACTGTATGTTCGATTACTGGTCTAGACACTGAAGGGCTATGATACAGCGAAGCACTCGGTATGTGGATGACTTGTATGATATATATGTATATATATATATATATATATATATATATATATATATATATACATATATATGAGCTTATTATATATCTAAATTACAATGAGCACTTTCTCTTTCCTGTATTTTAATTAAACTAGTAATTTCACTGTTACATTAAAATACACTCAGCTCTTTAGACTATTGTTCTAATCTCCTTTAAATTATATATATATATATATATATATATATATATATATACATATATACATATATATATATATATATACACGTTTTATTTTTATTAACGTATCTTACTCTTAAGTTACATTATTGTTTCGGCTACACGGCCGTTTTTTGGTCGTCTGTAGCGTCCTCAGACTTTTACAGAAATGTTCGCTATTTTGGGATGAAAGAGTGGAAGAGTAAATGAGGTCAGAGAGGGGGTTGCGAGGAGAGCGGATGAGGAAGAGAGGAAGGGAACAAGGAAGGAAGGTGAGGGTGGGCATTGGTAAGCTGATAATATTTTAGTTTTGGGTTTTAAGGAATTTGTAGGGGAGGGTCTGGGAAATTCATTTCTGGTGTGGCTGAGGGCATAGGGATACATGAGGGGAAAGGGAATATGTGGGGGTGGGTATAGGGGGTTACTTTAGAATCCGAGTCTTAGTGTTTAAGTTGTTAGCGTCTCGTTGGTGAGGTTATTTCTTGGTAAATATGTCTTGAGCTGTTGGGTATGTTTGGAGGCGGGGGACTATGATTTGGTTTATTTATTTTAGTTTTTATGTTGTTGTTAATTGTTTGGAGAGTGTGAGCTAGCTGTCGCAACCACGGGTACACACATGCGCACGTACACAAATATATACTTAAAAGAAACGGTCACGGGTACACATACATGCCCGCCCTGGCGTGCAAATATATGTGCATATGTGCGCCTGCATGCATAGACACCTGCGTTGTTCTCGCTTGCGTCGTGTGTACACCGGGTACCGGTGTGTGTGTGTGCACGTGGCTGTGTATACGTGTGTGGATGTGAGAGTATAGATGGCCGCTGCCTGCTGTCCACATGGTGTGCCAGAGCGTGCAGCTGTGTATATATGTCGATGTATGTGCTCACGAGTATTAATATTTGCATGCGCGCACGCGCTTGAACGTATGCGTGGGTGCTAGTATGCCTGACTCAATATGCGCATAGATGCCCGTATAATCGCCTCCTTGGAGGCAGAGGCGTCGATGTATGTATGTATCTGTGTATGTGCGCATCCATGCCTACGCACGCGCACCCAATCTTAGCACCTTAAAGAAAATTTGACGTAAGCGAGAACAACGCAGGTGTCTATGCATGCAGGCGCACATATAAACATATATTTGCACGCCAGGGCGGGCATGTATGTGTATCCGTGACCGTTTCTTTTAAGTGTATATGTGTGTACGAGCGCATGTGTGTACCCGGGGCTGCGACCGCTAGCTGACACTCTCCAAACAATTAACAACAAAATAAAAACTAAAAATAAATAAACCGAACCATAGCCCCCTCCCCGCCTCCAAACATAAGCGAACACCCAACAGCTCAAAACATACTTACCAAGAAATCACCTCACCAACGAGACGCTAAAAACTTTAACACTAAGACTCGAATTCTAAAGTAACCTACTCCTCCCACACCCACATATTCCCCTTCCTCTCATGTATCCCTATGCCCTCAGCCACACCAGAAGTGAACTTCCCAAACCCTCCCCCACACGTTCCATAAACCCCAAAACTAAAACATTATCGACATACCAAACGCCCACTCCCCACCTTGCCTCCTTGTTCCCTTCCTCTCTTCCTCTTCCGCCCTCCTCGCAACCCCCCTGACCTCATTCACTCTCCCACTCTATCATCCCAAAATAGCGAACATTTCTGTAAAAGTCTGAGGACGGTACAGACGGCCCAAAAAACGGCCGTGTACCCGAAACAATAATGTAACTAAAAAGTAAACGCATATTTGCTCTACAACAGTACTGAGCACTTTCTTCAGTTTTTATTAATTACCATCTCCACTATATATATATATATATTCATATATATATATATATATATATATATATATATATATATATGTATGTATGTATACAAGCGTAAAATACATTTTTCTAGTAATCAAGATTGTTTTTTAGTGATGCAGTGAGCTACTTTAACATTCCAAATTATATTCACTTAAACAACAATTCCACCTAATTCCGTATTGTCATTGGAAAGAGTTTACTTACGTACATCGATATGCTAAAAATGTTTCTTGTGATAATATTATATTTTTTAGTGACACGTTAATCGACACAGGCTAATTAGACCTTTTCCACTCCTCTGTTATAGCTTACCTCTCTCTATCGCTTTTTATATAGTTTTCCGTTTTTATCCTTACATTTTAACTATCTAATTAATCTAGATTAATTTAGGAACTGTAAAAAACATCTTAGAGTTAATTATAAACCCATCATATTTTTTAAATACGATGAACCTATAAAATTCTGTTTAAGTTGTTAAGGATGAACATGTTTGTATTTTCAATAGAACTTAAGCAAGGAAGAATGTGCTTCACTTGCGTTTTAATACATACGAAATTAAATTGAAAAGTAATTACATTAAGGAAATGCAAATGTTTCATCAAAAATCATGTTGACGTTTGTCAGTTTATGCATGAATGTTTACACGTCTCATTTGCAACACAAAAGTTATTAGATAAATAATGAAATCGTTATCGTGATTGACTAAAATAATTTTATGGAACTACAGTGTTCTGCATAACGACTTACTCGCAAAACCTCAATAACTAATTTCTATAAGATCCATTATGTTGATAATGTTCAACCGCTTCCTGGAATTTTGTTAGTTTCTTCACTTTAGATAATTTAATAGATGTTTTGCATAGCGCCAGAAGACCCAGATTATGCATTACCTTGATTTTATTGAATATAATATCAGGTTGTTATTGCTATGTACCTTTTTTATTTGTTGTTTTCAAGTGGACTATGAAATCGAATACTCGCTGATCATACTAGTCTTGATGTACTTGACCGGTACCTTCCATGTTGATATTTACCGTTTGCTTATATGACCTGTCGCCAGCACTATGGACCGTTACGCAAACCTTTGGGCCAACTGTTTAGGATATGATGAAAAGTTTTTTTTTCTTTGCACATCATTTTCTAGAGGAGAATTTGCCCATATATGCAGGTCAGTTGGGCTCGCCTGGGTATTATACAGCGACAGAATGAAGAACTGAACTCTGTCGAAATCTAACCGATGCACGTATTTTTCCTGTTAACGTTCTCTCATTTCGTTTGATATTCGTATTGACTAAATTGTGTGTGTGTGTGTGTACGTACACTTCATACTAACTGAATTAATGGATGTTTTCCTGTATTATCTTAATATAGGGAAGGTTTCTAAGGAAACACCGTTTTGTTTTTAGCTATTGATAAATAAACATAATACCATACACCCCAATTTCCCTTTAGCATAGAATTGCATGTCTGATGTTGTATTATTACCTACTGTCTACTCCTTAGCATCTCTGGATTTTGCATACTGTAACTATTTTCTTTTTCTTGTTACTATAAATTCTTATGTGAAACTGTTGCAAGAAGCTGCAGTGCGTTGTAGATATTATTAAGGGCACAAAGTTTTACAGTTTTATTTTTTAACTTAGAGTTACTATTTTTCATCGGCGCCCGTAAGTGACCTTGATTTTTTTAGATTTGATTTTTATTTGGCTCTATTCTACTACTTTCCCCACCCCATAATCATGCCTTTAATCTAGATGAATGAAAGTGATGGTGTTTATTGAGTATACGAGGAATACAAGCTTTCGGTGGGTTCGCTGCTTTTTGGGTACATGATCTTTATTTAATATCCTCTTTTACAGTTGTTACGTGGTAGTAGCAGTTACGCAATTCATTTAAGTAAATTAAGCAGCCATGTAAGCCCTTAAACAAAAGGACCAATGTCTTCTTACAAATCCCGAAATTTCGAAAACAAAAAAGGAATAATTCACTTATGGTAACAACGAAATCCGAACATATACTAACGATGTGAACTGCGTAAGTCTATAAACGATGTTTTTCGAGCAAAAATGCCACTAATTTTTTTTGGATTGCCGAAAGCGCATGAGTGACACAATACCAGGTTCGATTCCGCGCAGATCTACTGTTTTTCAAACTGACGCATGCCAGTTGCAGCTTCTTATGCCTTTTTTTTTTTTTTTTTTTTTTTTTTTTACAAAGGCATCACCACATTATCAAGGCCCAGAGGCCACTCAAGGATAAGGGTTAAAGAGTGTACAGTAGAAGTTGGTCAATATAGTAATCATTAGTAATGAAAATTTGGTAAATTTAATAACTTATATGGAACGGCTCATCAAGAACTTATTTACTTTAGACTTGAACAAAACCATATTGTAGTCAGCCGGAAAGCAGGAAAACGGAAGACAATTCCACAGGCGTGCAGTTCTAAGAAAGAAGCTTTGTTCATGGAATCTACGTTTAGGTTTAGGCACAGATAAAGAGTGGGGGAAATTATTGATAGTGTTTACAGCTAGACGAGTGTTTCTTGTGAAAGTTTGGCGAGGGGGGACCATAGATTGAAGCTCAGTTGAACACTTTCCATGAAAATAACGATACATCAGAGACAAACTCGCAACATCTCTTCTGTGAGATAGAGGTTGCAAGGAGGAGAAAAGGACATCTCCTACGAGGCTACGAAGTCTATTTTGAACTCTATCAAGGCAGGACAAGTTCTTTCTAGCAGCTCCTGCCCAGATGTGGCAACAGTATTCCATCCTTGGACGTACCTGGCTCTTATATAGATAGAGAATAGCATCAGCAGTGAGATATTTACTGGATCGATAGAAAGATCCCACCATTTTTCCAGCGGCCTTGGCAACAGATTTGATATACGTGTTCCATTTAAGATCAGGAGTAATGGTCAAGCCCAGAAGCTTGTCAAAACTTGAGGCCTCCTGAAGACGAGAGCCATTCATTTCAATTGATGACAAATGTGGATTAGAATGTTGATGATGTAAAGAGAGAAGCTTGGTTTTAGATGCATTAAAAGTAACCAGCCACTCCTTTCCCCATTGTACTACGTGCTCAAGATCAGAGGAGAGAGAATTGGAGAGAACTTGCTCGTTTACTGTCTTAGATGTGGTACCATAAATGGTAGTGTCGTCAGCATAAATGTCTACAAATGATGTAAGGATATGATTTGGAAGATCATTAATGTAGATCAGGAAAAGAGTTGGGCCCAGGATGGATCCCTGAGGGACACCGGCATTAATATTGTGAGCTTCTGATTTTTGCCCCTCAACTACTACTCTTATGAATCTATCAGAAAGAAATGATTTAATAATTGAGAAGACTTTTCCAGCTATACCATAGCTAGCGATCTTATGAAGTAAACCTTTATGCCATACCCTATCAAAGGCTTTAGATATGTCAAGAGCAATTGCCCTAGAAAGATTGCCACCGTCGAGAGATTTGCTAATCCTATGCGATATAACTGTAAGGACATCTGCTGTAGATCTAGCAGAACGGAAACCATATTGAGTGTCACTAAGAAGGTTATTTTTGTTGAGATGTTTGATTACTTCTGTATTTAATACAGATTCTAGCAACTTACTCATGACGCACAGGAGACTTATTGGCCTGTACTGAGAGGGGGATGAGCGATCACCTGAATTCTTAAATACAGGGCATACTGATGAGATTTTCCAGGGAGATGGGAAACTATTCTCCTTAAGACAACGTTTAAACAGTTTTGTAAGTATGGGCGCTAGTTCAGGTTGAAGTTTTTTGAGTACTATAATTGGAATACCATCAGGGCCAGTTGCTTTACTGGAATCAAGGTTTTTGATTAGCTTGGCAACATCACGTACAGATATACGTATATCACATAGCGTGTTTTCTGATACAAGAGGAAATATTGGGGGTTGGCGGTCTTGGTCGCAAAGGGTAGAATTAGCTGCAAAGTTCTTGACAAAGAGTTTGGCTTTGTCTGATGCTGACGAGATCACCTCAGATCCATTGATAATAGTTGGGATGGAGCACACGCTTCTGTTCAGGATTCTGTTTGCTATTTGCCAAAACTGGTGGGAACCAAGCCGCTGCTCAGCTACTTTGGACTTAACAGATTGAGCATACAACTCTCTTGCGTTCCTTATTACTTTCTTACAATGGTTGCTGGCAGTCCTGAAAACGGCTTTAGTTTCCATACATCTATTACGTTTGAAGCAGTGGAAAAAGTGATTTCTGTGCGCAATGGCAGCAGCACATTCTGGAGAGAACCATGGCTGGCTGTTAGGTTTTTGCTGAAACTTTTTAGAGGGTATGAAATGGTCAATACCTACAATTAACCATTCAGTTAGGTCTAATACTATAGAGGACACATCCTTTTTAAACATGGAATGCAGAGGTAGATCAGATATAAATGTACGGAAGCTATCCCAGTCAGCCTTAGTGTATCGATATACTGTACGATGAAGAGGTACGTCTGGGGACTTATTACATTTCATTTTTATCTTAATTGATACAACAGAGTGGTCGGAAGATCCAAGAGGCGACAGAACAGAAACTGAACATAGTTCAGGGCAAGTTGTGAGAAAAAGGTCTAGTAGGCTCGCATACTGGCCGTCATTATCGGGCACACGGGTAGGTTCCTGAACAATCTGAGTGAGGTCATAGGCAATGGAGAAATCATGACAGAACCTCCCCTCATCATCGGTCTTGTTTGAGTGGGTCAACCATTCGACGTTGTGAACATTGAAGTCTCCACATACGTGAATGTTAGCTGAAGGATAAGTAGAAAGGACTTGGTCAATTTTCTCAGATATGCTTTGAAAGATAGTAACTCCGCTGTTGTGGGGGCGATAGAGAGTAAATATAAATGCAGTAGTGTGAGCTAAAGCAACCCGGAAGCACATATAAGGTAAGTTAGGATCTTCCCTGGAGATGTCCCTCCCACATGGAAAGCTATCTTTAATATAGGCACATATTCCATGCCCATGGCGATCTTGGGGGTCAGATTTAGAAGTTAAGTTAGAGTATCCTGTAATTGCAAACTCATCAAGGGAAATAGCCTGTCCAATGCCAGTTTCACTTAAAAATAAAAGGTCTGGTTTAGTCTCCTGTAATTGGGTTTCAACCTCTGGAAGGTTAGAACGTAGACCCCTGATGTTGGAGAAGGAGACATGGTAGTAGGGGTCTACGTTGGAAGTTGGAGAACCGGGTTTAATCGTGTATTTTTTCTTGAAACTTGTCATGATGAAATTTTGGAATTTGTGGACTAGGTCGACAGATTTACTTAGAGCAGGACAGAGAGGGGAAACTAAGAGAGAAAAAGAAACGAAGAATTTTTTTTTTTTTTTTGTACCACAAACTAAATCATTTGTACCACAAACTAAATCATTTCCAACATCTCCTGTATGCTCCAGTCAACCTGGCATGCAAGCAAACCCGCATTTATGAGGCTTATACACACACACACACACACACACACATATATATATATATATATATATATATATATATATGTATATATATATATATAACAGACTACTAGTGACCCGTTTAATCAGAATATGTTAAAGGTAACAATGAGTATACAGATTTAATGTATAAACGTGATAAACAATTAATTAGAAAATGTCATGTTTCCTAATCAAAAATGTTATGGATTCTCATATCATATGAATATATCATGAATCAGACAAAGAAAAATATCCAAAAAAGTTACCCTCTCCATATTGGGTTAACATTTTTAGTCACTCCTCGGGATGTGCTAAGTATATATATATATATATATATATATATATATATATATATATATATATATATATATATATATATATATAATAGAATTAAGCTTACAATTAAATTTACCAAAATGATCCAAGACGGTAAAATGAAAGAATATTATAAATATTAAAGAATTAATATTTATAAAGTAATCTCAACCAGATGTAAATGCTCTATAAAATCAAATAACCGATAGAGCTTATAATAGGAGCAAACAGTTAATAAAACATGTTTAAAACACTTTGAAAAAGAGTTAAAAACGTATTTAATCTGAAAAGGAAACACTTGATAATCCAAAAGGCTGAAATCCATGAAATAATTCACATCGGACTATTTTGGACCATCTTCCAGTTATGTGATTTCCTTGGATTTTACTTGTGCAAATGGAAACCTTCTTGGAGTTATATTTGTGGATTATACCGTCATTGGATTATTTACCTTTCACTAGACTATCCATTCACGTGTAATCACTTTTTCTTCACCATATACCCTCTGCTCCACTTAGTGTTATCAAGTAAGATCTTTGACTTACTTGTTGTTTCATCAAATACTTATGTATGCAAAATCATATCCCGCATTTTGCTAATTCCTGATGCGAAGGAAAGTATTTCTTCGAAACGCCGCGGATTAAGGACTATCCACTTATCAAGTGTTTCCTTTTCAGATTAAATATGTTTTTAACTCTTTTTTCAAAATGTTTTTAACATGTTTTATTAACTGTTTGCTCCTATATATATATATATATATATATATATATATATATATATATTTAGAAAGACATTATTTGTTGCATATATACATGAATATATAAATATATATATATACGTAAACGGATATAAAATTATATATATATATATATATGTATATATATATGCATATACTCGTGAGCCAAAAAAATGGGGCAAACAAATTTTACACATTTTATTGCACTAAAAGCTATATTGAACAATGAAAAATTGAACAAGTAAACATAACGAGACTAATAACACAGAACAAGACAGTTACTTTAATATATGCTTAGTATGGAATCGCATTCCTTTTGATTTCTTTACAAGATCAATCCTTTTAGATATGTTCTCAAACAAAGTGGAACACTGCGGAGAGAAGATGCTATACTATTCGCTTCGGACAGCTTCCCACAGTTTGTCATTATTCGAAAAAGTTATTCCAGCCAATGCACGAGATATTATGGACCAAATATTCTCGATTGGGTTTAAATCGGGGCTTCGGCCTGGCCAATATATTACATTAATTGAATTATCAGAAAAAGAGTTTGTTTCAAGTGCGTGAAGGGACATTATGTTGAAAAATAATGTTCTGGGATAATCCCAGCATCTGGATACTTGGTAACAGTCCTGTTTCTACTATTCGAATGCATTCCGTTGCATTGATTGACTTCTCACATCTAAAAACTTCCCCAACTCATGCTGCAGTAAAAGTTCCCCATAACATTATCCCTCCATTCCTGTATTTAAGTGTCGTTTTGATGCAACCTGGCTAAAGTCTTTCTTCAGTTCTTTGAATTCATCGTTCGGGAGCATCACTAACAAGACAAAATCTTGATTCATCTAACCAGAAACAATTTCTGAACCAGTCCGTATCTTCCTTGCAATAACACAAAAAAATCTCTTTCTATCATTGATGTTCTTCTTGGATAAAATGGCTTCTTTACACACCTTTTAGAATAAAATCCCATTTTTTTCATTCATTTAGACATTGTATAGCTAGAAAGAGAATTTCCATCCACTGTTTTGAATTCTTTAGCTATTGTCAACATGTTTTTTTCAATCCTTCAAAACAGTTTTCTAGGTTGGCAGTATTTTTGCGCGAACAGTTGGCAGAGTTGGTGGAAATTTTCTGTTTCTATGTCTATCCTTGTAGCCATGTCACTAGTAAGGGTGCTGGAGGTAAACGTTTTGTCTGGGCTGACGTTATCCGCCTGATAGTCAGGGACCCGAACCTTGGATTAACCACTAAGGAGGCTGTCCTATCAGCAGGTGCAAAGTACTGGGGCTGCTGTATTGCCATTTGGTGAATGGAATCTGGACCATGCAGTAGCTTCTAGTGGGGCCTCTCGATGCCATACTAGTGGGTAATTGTTACGGCTTTACCTTATCATGTGGTACAAAAAAAAAATTCTTCGTTTCTTTTTCTCTCTTAGTTTCCCCTCTCTGTCCTGCTCTAAGTAAATCTGTCGACCTAGTCCACAAATTCCAAAATTTCATCATGACAAGTTTCAAGAAAAAATACACGATTAAACCCGGTTCTCCAACTTCCAACGTAGACCCCTACTACCATGTCTCCTTCTCCAACATCAGGGGTCTACGTTCTAACCTTCCAGAGGTTGAAACCCAATTACAGGAGACTAAACCAGACCTTTTATTTTTAAGTGAAACTGGCATTGGACAGGCTATTTCCCTAGATGAGTTTGCAATTACAGGATACTCTAACTTAACTTCTAAATCTGACCCCCAAGATCGCCATGGGCATGGAATATGTGCCTATATTAAAGATAGCTTTCCATGTGGGAGGGACATCTCCAGGGAAGATCCTAACTTACCCTATATGTGCTTCCGGGTTGCTTTAGCTCACACTACTGCATTTATATTTACTCTCTATCGCCCCCACAACAGCGGAGTTACTATCTTTCAAAGCATATCTGAGAAAATTGACCAAGTCCTTTCTACTTATCCTTCAGCTAACATCCACGTATGTGGAGACTTCAATGTTCACAACGTCGAATGGTTGACCCACTCAAACAAGACCGATGATGAGGGGAGGTTCTGTCATGATTTCCCCATTGCCTATGACCTCACTCAGATTGTTCAGGAACCTTCCCGTGTGCCAGATAATGACGGCCAGTATGCGAGCCTACTAGACCTTTTTCTCACAACTTGCCCTGAACTATGTTCAGTTTCTGTTCTGTCGCCTCTTGGATCTTCCGACCACTCTGTTGTATCAATTAAGATAAAAATGAAATGTAATAAGTCCCCAGACGTACCACTTCATCGTACAGTATATCGATACACTAAGGCTGACTGGGATAGCTTCCGTACATTTATATCTGATCTACCTCTGCATTCCATGTTTAAAAAGGATGTGTCCTCTATAGTATTAGACCTAACTGAATGGTTAATTGTAGGTATTGACCATTTCATACCCTCTAAAAAGTTTCAGCAAAAACCTAACAGCCAGCCATGGTTCTCTCCAGAATGTGCTGCTGCCATTGCGCACAGAAATCACTTTTTCCACTGCTTCAAACGTAATAGATGTATGGAAACTAAAGCCGTTTTCAGGACTGCCAGCAACCATTGTAAGAAAGTAATAAGGAACGCAAGAGAGTTGTATGCTCAATCTGTTAAGTCCAAAGTAGCTGAGCAGCGGCTTGGTTCCCACCAGTTTTGGCAAATAGCAAACAGAATCCTGAACAGAAGCGTGTGCTCCATCCCAACTATTATCAATGGACCTGAGGTAATCTCGTCAGCATCAGACAAAGCCAAACTCTTTGTCAAGAACTTTGCAGCTAATTCTACCCTTTGCGACCAAGACCGCCAACCCCCAATATTTCCTCCTGTATCAGAAAACACGCTATGTGATATACGTATATCTGTACGTGATGTTGCCAAGCTAATCAAAAACCTTGATTCCAGTAAAGCAACTGGCCCTGATGGTATTCCAATTATAGTACTCAAAAAACTTCAACCTGAACTAGCGCCCATACTTACAAAACTGTTTAAACGTTGTCTTAAGGAGAATAGTTTCCCATCTCCCTGGAAAATCTCATCAGTATGCCCTGTATTTAAGAATTCAGGTGATCGCTCATCCCCCTCTCAGTACAGGCCAATAAGTCTCCTGTGCGTCATGAGTAAGTTGCTAGAATCTGTGTTAAATACAGAAGTAATCAAACATCTCAACAAAAATAACCTTCTTAGTGACACTCAATATGGTTTCCGTTCTGCTAGATCTACAGCAGATGTCCTTACAGTTATATCGCATTGGATTAGCAAATCTCTCGACGGTGGCAATCTTTCTAGGGCAATTGCTCTTGACATATCTAAAGCCTTTGATAGGATATGGCATAAAGGTTTACTTCATAAGATCGCTAGTTATGGTATAGCTGGAAAAGTCTTCTCAATTATTAAATCATTTCTTTCTGATAGGTTCATAAGAGTAGTAGTTGAGGGGCAAAAATCAGAAGCTCACAGTATTAATGCCGGTGTCCCTCAGGGATCCATCCTGGGCCCAACTCTTTTCCTGATCTACATTAATGATCTTCCAAATCATATCCTTACATCATTTGTAGACATTTATGCTGACGACACTACCATTTATGGTACCACATCTAAGACAGTAAACGAGCAAGTACTCTCCAATTCTCTCTCCTCTGATCTTGAGCATGTAGTACAATGGGGAAAGGAGTGGCTGGTTACTTTTAATGCATCTAAAACCAAGCTTCTCTCTTTACATCATCAACATTTTAATCCACATTTGTCATCAATTGAAATGAATGGCCCTCGTCTTCAGGAGGCCCCTAGTTTTGACAAGCTTCTGGGATTGACCTTTACTCCTGATCTTAAATGGAACACGTATATCAAATCTGTTGCCAAGGCCGCTGGAAAAATGGTGGGATCTTTCTATCGATCCAGTAGATATCTCACTGCTGATGCTATTCTCTATCTATATAAGAGCCAGGTACGTCCAAGGATGGAATACTGTTGCCACATCTGGGCAGGAGCTGCTAGAAAGGACTTGTCCTGCCTTGATAGAGTTCAAAATAGACTTCGTAGCCTCGTAGGAGATGTCCTTTTCTCCTCCTTACAACCTCTATCTCACAGAAGAGATGTTGCGAGTTTGTCTCTGATGTATCGTTATTTTCATGGAAAGTGTTCAACTGAGCTTCAATCTATGGTCCCCCCTCGCCAAAATTTCACAAGAAACACTCGTCTAGCTGTAAACACTATCAATAATTTCCCCCACTCTTTATCTGTGCCTAAACCTAAACATAGATTCCATGAACAAAGCTTCTTTCTTAGAACTGCACGCCTGTGGAATTGTCTTCCGTTTTCCTGCTTTCCGGCTGACTACAATATGGTTGTGTTCAAGTCTAAGGTAAATAAGTTCTTGATGAGCCGTTCCATATAAGTTATTAAATTTACCAAATTTTCATTACTAATGATTACTATATTGACCAACTTCTACTGTACACTCTTTAACCCTTATCCTTGAGTGGCCTCTGGGCCTTGATAACGTGGTGATGCCTTTGTAAAAAAAAAACAAAACAAAAAAAAAACAGTTTATTTAAGCCTATGATCGTCCTTCAAAGAGGATGCTCTAGAGCGACCAAGTCCAGATTCCCTTCTACCAAGCGTTCGACTTCGAACCTTCGACCATTTCGCTTTACTACAGAAAGAGATGTTTTTACATTTTCTTTTTTTTTAAATATAATAAAGCTGCTTGTAAATCATTTTCGACTGCCTTAACCCTGCAATTCGGTTTTTATATCTTCGTCAAGATTCGGTCTTACCATATTTAGGATTCATTTTTCCACTTATTATTATATGCTGTAATAATAAGGATCTGCAAGATAGAAATTTTCAGTTACAATTAACAAAAATTCATAGAAAAATATTGAAAAATCGATTTCTTCCTTCTTTCACGCTTGTCCCATATTCTTTGCTCACGAGTGTATATCTATCTATCTATCTATATATATATATATATATATATATATATATATATATATATATATATATATATATAAATTCGTCACAAAACGGGCATAAATATTTTTTTTATTACATTTTCACCCCAAACAAGGCACATTGCCACTTTAATGTAGGGGGCTACTATCAGGGGAAACATCTACTGGGATACTATGTAGGGATTAGGGCAGCGAGATGTTGGTTCACGTTGCACTTGAACTTATGCATGTCAGTACAGTTGGGGAAGCAGTGACCTGGAATGGAATTTCAAAGTCTAGCAGTTCTGGGGAAGAAACTACTGGAGTAGAAAGATCTTTTACATCTAGGGATCTCTACAGTGTGGGGGTGGGATTTTGCAGCTTGTCGGGTCTGTTGAGGGTGTCTACGTCGTGGGGGCACAAGTGCTTGCAGTTCTTCAGAGCATTCACCATTATAATACTTGTAGAACAGGCAGAGGGATGCAACGTTTCGACGATGGGACAGAGGCTGAAGTTTTGATGCCAGTTTAGGGGCTATCAGATTTGCGACTCTCTTTTGAACCCTGTCAAGGAGCGAGAGACTAGTAGCCGATGCACCGGCCCAAATATGACAGCAATACTCCATACATGGGCGAATAGTGGCCTTATAGAGGTACAGGATACTTTCGGGTGTTAGAAGTTTTCTAGCACGGTAGAGAGAGCCCACCTTCCTCGCAGCGGCCCTGGCAATGCCCTCGATGTAATTGTTCCAGCTCATGTTTCCTGTGAACGTTAGGCCAATGTACTTGAAAGACGTACTCTCAGCTAAAGAGTTGTTGGCCATTGCTATAGGTGGTAGAGAAGGTTTCTTGTAATTATTGAATGAAACCAGTTTTGTCTTGGTGGCATTGAACGTGACCATCCATTTTTGTCCCCATTCCACTACTGATTGGAGGTCATCCTCTAGTGTTTCTGCCATTACTTTAGATTTATGTTCATTTGTTTTCCTGTCGTGCCTGCTATAGAGTGTGGTGTCATCAGCATATATACCCATCTCAGAGGCAATGTTGTTGGGGAGGTCATTTTTGAATATCAGGAAGAGCAGAGGACCGAGGATAGATCCCTGGGGCACTCCCGCATTTATATTATATTGTTTAGACGTACGACCGTCGAGGACAACCTGGATTTTTTCTCTTATCTAAGAAGGATTTAATTATGTTAAGTATTCTACCAGTGATACCGTAAGATCTAATCTTCCTGAGGAGACCCTCATGCCATACCCTGTCAAAAGCCTTAGATATATCTAGAGCTACCGGTCTGCCCTCTCCCGCTTTGTCCAGTGAATGGTATATGCGTTCAGAGATTACAGTGAGGATGTCTGCCGTGGAACGAGCTTGTCTAAATCCATATTGATTGTCGGTCAGAAGTTTAGCATCTGTAAGGTGCTGGACTAGAGCATGGTTAATTAAGGTCTCAAATATTTTGGCAAAAAGTTGGAGGAGGCTAATAGGGCGATAATTTAATGGGTCAGTTCTTTCGCCATAATTCTTGAATACTGGTACCACAGAAGCAGTTTTCCAACAGCTCGAAAGCAAGATTCATTAAGGCATTTGTTGTAGAGTTTGGAGCGAACTGAAGCTACTTCGGCTGAGCACTTTTTTAATAGCACAGCTGGGATGAGGTCGGGTCCACATGCTTTGGAAGTGTCAAGGTTTTTTATGATAGCATGCACCTGAGCAGTTAATATTAATTAATATTCATTTACATATATTAATATTAAACCCACTAAATCCTGTCAATATTTCTTATTTTATTATTAATAATCCTTACTTTAACCGAAGAAAGTGAAACAATGGTAATTAATCCAAAATATTTACTAATTGATTCACAACAAAATCTGTATATTTTAGATTCATTTTAACTAACGACTAAAAATTGATGGTAAATGCATTAATGTCATACTACTTATTCTAGAAAGGAAATATTTTTATCTTATAACCGAAAACTGTGAGAGCATGCTTAATGTGTTTTTCATTATGATACGAGTGATTTTTTTAAATTCAAAAGCACCAATGTCATTTAAAATATTTAAAGACTGAAATTACTCTGTAAAGACTCCGAGATAAATTACCGTTTTTATTCTCATAACAAGGAACTACAACCAAAAAAGAGAAGGATGTGCTAGTTGGAAGCAAACATGGCTCATTTATATTAAATGCTATTCAGATTCAAATGTTAAATTTGAACAATGTAATATGTCGGATTACTTATCTCCTTTCATTTTTTAAAACACCAAAGAATTCTTGTGATTGCGTATGAAGCTTTGATGACAGTCTTTTCGATATCGAAAGAATATGCAGTGCAAATGTTCATAATTATGTTTATTAGTGTACTTACAAAATAAACAAAACATCAATAAAATAATAGGAAAATTAGTAATATTATAATTAGTATTGGTCCAAATTTGAATAAAATAGTCATATGGTGTTTCATTGTAAGAAATAGTGTTTCTTGAGTTCATTAAAGAAACTTGTGAGTACTTGACTATAATCTTTTACAAAAATATAGTGCTTTTCTCAATAGTTCTGAAACAGGAATGTTTCCCAACAAAATAGCAGCATTTATTAAAAGTGTGGTTTGTGTATTCTATCCTAGATAGATTGCAATATGAAATGGAATATCATATTTATTGTAATTATTTATTCATAAAAAAGTACCAATAATGGGATATATATATCGATCTATCTATCTATCTGTCTGTCTATCTATACACACACACACACACACACACACACATATATATATATATATATACACATATATATATATATATATATATATATATATATATATATACGTTCCTGCTTCATAAAACATGTAAATATGAGTATATGTGTGCCTATGAGTATTTTCTCAGTTTTAATGCTTCGACAAAAAAAAAAAAAGTTTTTAAAAAGTAATCGCGCTGCAAATCTGAAATTTTGGCCCTTCAGGGTTTAGTGGAATGACGACAAAATATATTTAGAGTTAAGCTAGCGAGTGATTATGGCAGTTTACTCGACAAGCAATAAATTGATCCTTGGGCGATGTCAAACATAACGGCGTTGGGCATAATGATGTTCGTAATGGATTTTTCAAACGTCTTATAAACGATTACAGAGAATCAATACAAAATATCAGCGAAGATTTGAATCTATTTCAGTATGCACACGCACGAACGCACGCTCACACACATGTATACTATTTGTTAACTATTTGCTCTTCTATCTATCTATCTATATATATATATATATATATATATATATATATATATATACATACATATAACTGAACGGCAACTAAAAAAATACGCTGTTATGAAGTGTCACCTTCCCTTCTTTTACGCAACAAGAATCGCCGAGGATGCCCAGCTATGAAGTTAAACGCCGACGAAGAAGCCTCAAAACACTTCCGAAGTCAGAGTTCCTCCAAAAGAAGGTCATTCTGACTGTTTGATAGTCTGCGACCGGTCTTATGCATTACAGCTTTTTGGAATGCAGGCGAATTCATGTTTAAATTCATAAGCATATGACAAGTGAGTGTATGTGTGTGTGTACATAATGCAGATTTTTATTTGTTACTTTTTCTTTGATTTTATTGTATTTATTTTTTAATATATATATATTTTATTTATATTGGTCACTTTTTTGTTTATTTATTAATAATTCATTATTCCTAACTTTCAGTTGTGTACGTCTTTACTCACTACATATGTTACACGCATTGTTTAACTTTAAATATGACACATGAACCACTAGCCATTTACAAAACCAGAAGCAACTACAATGTCCATTTTTCTTGTCTTGAGCAGTTCCTTTACTTTTAATTAAGATAATAGGGATTCACAATAGTAATGGGCTGATACGTATAAAAATCTGTCGAGAGTTTGGCCTTGAAACGGAGCGTAGTATCTTTCATGTTCCAACAGTATCTGGAATTCAAATTATTTAATATTATTTCGCAATTAAAAACAACTTACACACTTATTTACGAATGAAATAACTACACAAAGTTAAAAACGATCCATATTTCTGTCCTGATTACCTGGACCTAACTAGAAGTCGAAACGAAATCTTTCATATTTGTAAACAGTTAAAAAAAAATCCTAATCTATATTCAACACTACAATCGGTTGAATAAAGCCCACAGTGCAGACAAATCGTCGAGCAGTTCGTTTCTAAATTTCATTTTAAATTCACACACATATGTGTGTGCGTGTGTGTTTGTGCATAAAATTATCAGTATATGATATGTGTTTTATTATATATGGAAGGGGACAGCTCCCAGTAATTAGAGAAATGAAGTAATTAGGATTGAAAATAATATTTATTAAAGGAGAATGCTTGAATCGAACTCAAACTCAATCAAAAGTTAAAAACGATACATATTGCTATATATATATATATATATATATATATATATATATATATATATATATATATGATACTATAGAAATGAATATACAACTAGTTATGTCAGAAAGCCAGAATTGGACAATGTAAATTAAGGAATATTATTGTGTTCCCAAAAACGTGTATGAATCATATGTAATATGCAAAATTCACGTGAAAAACATTCGCATATTTGAGCCTTTCTGACGCCACAAATAAAGATAGGTTCAATAAATTCAGTTAAGTTAAGGTTCGAAGTTTGTTACAGAGATCAGTTCAGGAGTTGAGCTCAGATTATTCAGAGGAGAGGAGGAGTTAGCCTAAGCTACTTTCTGAAGCGTGCAGAGAGGGGAGAACGAAACTGGGAACCTAAGGCGCCATCTAATGCCTGGTCGTCCTCATCACAATTGGAATAAATATCTTTATGCTATTTGCAAGCCTTTGTCTTTATCGTCATTGCAACAAGGTAATTTTTGTTTTCTGTTATTATATACCATCACGTTGTCCCACCATCTCGAATATTGAACTTTGTGAAAAACACTTCTAAAGTGTTGTCTGTCCCCTCATCAATAATGTATCTTCTCTCTGTGTTTAAAAAGAACTGTCCAGTTCACATCTTTTCACGTGTTAATCTCTTATTAGGAATGTCATTATCGTCGTCGATGTGCACCGCGTTATATGTCACGTCTCCGGCCTGAACCCCTCTACACAATTGACATCGATTTGTTACACCAAGTCTGTCCCACTTGATTTCTCTCTCTCTTAAATAGTTGGCAATACCAGAATGAGTGTAATACACATATACTACTTCTGTTTGACAGAAATATTCGTATTTACTGGACGCCCAAACCTAATGAGAGTAATTAATTAACAGAAAACAAGATCAGTTATTTTCTTTTCTCAATACTTTAATTTAGTTTATATTTGTAAAATATACTATCATTGAAATAGCGTCTTTATCCCAATATTACTTATCCACTGCGATTCACATAACTTAAATAATTCCGAATATATTTTACTGTCTTACTGGTTTAATAATTTACTATTTAAAGCGGCCAAATAAAAAAAAACTGTCTTATATTCTTGCGAACATATTCCTCATGTCTTAAATTATGTATGTTCTATAAAACCCCATAAATATGAAATTATTTTCAGCTCTGAAAATAACACAAGGCAGATTGTTTCATAATGTTGTTTTTTGTTGTTTTTTTTTGTAAGAGGCAACTTTTAGAAATTGTAGGCTACAAGGAACGATACAGTTTTAGATTATTTTAAAATTTATTTTTTATCATTTTAAAGTGGCTGTGTTTTGCTTTAATATAATTTATAAATGTTATATTACTATATATTCTGTAATAAATATATCTCCATCCGAAGAATACACGATAACGCTCGGGTTATAATTTTATGCAAATTTATTTCTCCGATTTTGTACGCATTTCCCTGTCTCGGGTTTTGTACGCATTTCTTTTTGTTTCGACATCTTCTAATTGTGTGGATTGAATGCTTCCTATGAACGCAGAGATCAAAATCTAGTCCTAACGAACAAGTGTAGAAGCTCGACTAAATTCTTGTCCACTGACTGATTTTTTTACTCACATTTATCTCTAACCACTTGGTCGTAATAAGCTATTAATTGGGACCATAGCTAATAAGAATAATAAGATTTTGGTTTGCATTACATTTGAACTTCTGCATATCAGTGCAGTTAGGAAAGCAGGTAGCAGAAAACGAATTTTAAAGTTTAGCTTTTCGAGGAAAGAAGCTATTAGAGTAGAAATCTATCTCGCATTTAGGGATATAAACAGTGACGGGGCGTGATTTTGTTGTTAAGAGGTTTCTCGGTTATACGTACGTTAAAAGGGCACAAGAACAATGGATTCATTAGATCACATTCTATTAAATATTTGTAAAACAGGCATGTTGATGCAACATTGTAGCGATGGGACAGGGGTGGAGTCTAGTTTACAAAGTGGGACACATTAGATTGGAGACATTTTTAGACTCTAACAAATAGGGAGAGACTAGTGGTAGATGCACCAGCCTAAATGTGATTACAATACTCCATGCATGGGAGAATGGTGGCTTTGTAGAGGTACACGACACTTTCATAGTCTGAGTAGTTTCCTTGTAAGCTAGAAGCCCACCTTCCTTGCAGCAGCTTTCACAATGTCCTCTATGTACATGTTGTAGTCTATAATGGCTGTGTATGTTCAGCCGAGGAGTGTGAAGGAAGAATTCTAAGGTAAGAAGTTATTTGTCGTAAATATCGGTAGTTAAAGAGGCGTCTTGTAATTATTAAATGAGAGTATCTTAGTCTTACTAGCATTAAATATTACCATCTATTTGTGGTCCCATTCCACTAGGTGTAGAAGTAATTTTCTAAGGATTCTGCCATTGCATTTAATCGGGTACATCCGTTCTTCTGTCGTGCATGTTATGAAGCGTTGTATCAGCAGCAAATATGCCCATCTTGGACACAATATTATTAGGGAGGTCAGTAATTACTATAAAAAATAATGATGGTCTAAGGATCGACCCCTGAGGCACTCACGTTTTAATGCTATGCTGTTTGGATGGACATTCATCAATGAAAACTTGGATAGTTTTGGTGTCTAAGAAGGATCTAATTATATTTAGTGTCCTTCTAGTTATAGCGTATGATTAGATTTTCACTGGCAACCCTTCATGACAACTTTTGTCAAAGGCTTTGGGTATATCTGGGTATACAGCGCCTGTTTTATCCAGTGCATGTTAAATGTGTTCAGAGATGACTGTAAACATATCTGCAGTAGAATGACATTACCTAAATCCATACTCTTTGTCAGAAGGACAATTAGCATTTGCGAGGCCGTAGATTTCGCAAAAAGAGGACTTAAGAGACCCATAGGGCGATCGTTAAGAAGAGTAGCCATTTAAACAAAATTCTTATACATTGGTACCACAGAGGCCATATTTCACTATTAAGGAAGCACGGTTCAACAATGCATTTGTTATAAAGTTTAGAAAGTACGGGGCTAGCTCAGCTGGGCATTTCTTTATTAGTAGCGATGAGATCAGGTATATACGCCTTGGATGTGTTTTAAGTTCTTTATGGTATCGCAGATATGAGAAGGGGTGTTTTTCCGATTATCAAGTATAGTTTCAATCCGCATAGGAAAATTCGGGAAAGAGGTTGTTTGTTGGCTATAAGGTGGAATTGGAGGCGAGTCGCCGGGAAAGCAGTTCCGCATTCTCTGTTGCTATTCATACAACTTTCTTGCCGTTGGATATGGGAGAATTGCTTATTCACTACACTATTATGAAATTTAAAGAAATAACAGGTTCCTATCTTCTGCGATTCTATGCGCTCCCCAGTTATTTTAGCATGCCTTCTTTTGGCTGTAGCAATTCCTCTTACAATGATTTCTAGCATCTATAAATGTTAGCTTATTTGTAATGACTACAAAAATTCTCCGAATCGTGGTTATATGGCAACTCGTGGCTTTATTACATATCCTACGTCACGCAATTAGACCAGTCTTATTCCATAATTTATTGTTTTTGTAACTAAATTTAAAAATCTTTTTTAATATATAAATATTTAACTGGCTCTACTAGAGTTCTATATTTTATTATATTACAACCTTGGAAACATTTTGCAGTTTAAAACTAGTTATCTTCTAACATATTCATCTTCTATCGAAATGTTTCACATCTCAATATCATCGGACCTACGGGAGTTTATCTTTAGTTCCCACGTTCAATCGAGTAATCAGCCGCTACCCGAGATCAACATTTTGTATATTTATGCAAGTTTTTTTTACAATAACGATTGCGAAAATTATATTTTATTAAGGACACTTAATTACATTCATACCCCAATGTATAACTAAATATTTCCAAACATTAGGTTACGGCAGCAAACATATATAACTTTTGATGTGTGTATAAGTAGTATGGAGTAGAGGTGACATATATTCAGCCTCAACTACCGCGTTGATACGGGTCTGGAATTGTGACCATGCCTTTTCCACACGCGCCGGCAGTTGTTCAGCGAATACTCAGCGAATTGCGGAGATCAAGCTGGCTTAGTGTTGATATAGCTCTAACTTGAAATCACACAAAAGACCATAACCGTGGTCGGAAATTTGTTTTCATCACCTTGGACACGTTCCTGTTATTCAAGGAAATCCAGCGATGTATTTTGACGGTTTTGTTAATGGTTCTATTGTCATAACAAGGATCAGTAATCTGTAGAAAACATGAGTTGTACAGTGGCGCATCTCCGATGTCGCTTATTGCACAGTGTCACTTTCAGACATAATAGAAAGCTCCTATCGCTCTTGGGATTAATACAAAACTTAGCAACTAGTAGATGGTCTGCAACACAAGAGGAGAATCGATTTTCATCAAACGGTAATGGAATTATATCGTCTTTTCTATGGCGAAAATTTTTCCGTCCTATTTTTTACATAAAATTTTCAGTTGTATTGAGTAATACATGTAAAACAGTCGGTGCACGTGTGTGATCGTATGTTCGTGTTTATACCTTTTACTGTTGAACTTATGAATTATAAAAAACATGTACTCTAAGTAACAGGGTAAGTACGTGTGGACATTAGGTATTTTTAATAAATTTTACTATTAAAAAATATCACCGTTATCGTGCAATATATTGATCAAACGAATACATATAAAAATTTAAAATTGATGCTATTTTCTTTTCTTTTACTCGACTTAAGACACGAATTTAACTGGTGTATATATATATATATATATATATATATATTATATATATACACATGCATATATATACATATATATATGCATATATATACATATGTATACACATATATATGTATACATATATATACATATATTTATAGGAGTGTCTGTATGTGTGTTCTTATTGATGTATAAATTTTCTTTGTCATAACTGTTTAGCGACACATTAAATATAACATGTTTATCTTTATTAGGTTTTTAGTTCTCAATGATACGATATATATTTTTCCCGATATTATACTTTTCTTTTTTCTCAGGGAGACTTACTGTTTTGTTAAGTATAATGTGCTATTTTTTGTTGTTTTTAACTTTATAAGTATTTCTTACTGGGTAATAAACGTCTATTACAACAAACTGATTGAACATAATTTGTGCGTAACTATTGTGTTAGCTTCTTAGCTGTTGCGTTACGATTTTTCGCCTTGATGGACTCCCCTGTCTTGTATTTAAAGACATTGACTCCCCTGTCTTATATTTAAATACATGGACTCCACTGTCTTGTATTTAAATAAATGTAGAGCTATATTTGCTATTATATTTATCGTGTAATCAAATGTGTGCTGCTAGTTAAGTAGTTATATTGTGTTGGTTATCGTTTGTCTTTCGTTTTAAATAACTTCACTTTTTTCAAACTTTTATAAATACCATTTGCAGTTGATTATCATTTATGTTTTAAAACTGATTTATGTAATTGATTTTTTTTAGATTTAAATATTGCGTATATTTTTATTCTCTACAAATTTTCCTTTCATACATCTTATTTTATATCAAAGTGATCGATGCCATTATTATCTATATAAATACAACAGTAGGTGCATATGTGTCTCTCAGTACCTTAACATTGAACCGATAAATACTAAAATACTTAACACTTAAATAAACAGAAAGAGTAGGATGGTTTATATACAGTAAAATGTTGGTTTCGAATCATGAATAACGCATACAGATATATTACGTTAAGGGCAAATGCAAACAGTACATTTAACCCTGGTGATATATGTGTACTTCTTTTTGCGCATGCTCAAATTCAATTCATTTCTTCAGGTCCTTTAATATTAAATCTTCATTACCTATTTTTTGATTCAGTCAGAGGAACTTTTTTTGTAGTTTTTTTTTTTTGTAGTTCAAGCCCCGAGTGGTCGTCCGATGAACATTAAGCCAGTGGAGCTTCTTGTGTTTGAACCTCCGACTGGTTTCCCAATGAAAAGTGCCTCTTGTATTTTTAGCCCCATTCGAGCATTCATATGATGGAAATACCGAAGGACTCTCTTCTGATACATGTTTCTTTTCTGCCTTTCTAAGATCTAATGAGGATACAGGTATTTGTTTTCTTTCTTTTGCTTATATCCAAGTCAATATCATATAGAAGGCTTCGCCCCAAGTGTCTGACATTTTTCGGTAAACAGGTGGTGTTACTTCGATGATGGACTCCCCTGGCTTTTGAGCAAACTAACCACAATTCCAAGAGCTAGGACTGCAGTTAAAGCCAAAACGCTCGGTACCAGATCGAAGATGTAATTATATATATATATATATATATATATATATTTATATATTTATATATATGTATATTTATATATATACCGCCTTGTACATATATCATTTATATATATATATATATATATATATATATATATATATATATATATATATATATATATATGAAATATGTACAAGGCGGTACAATGCGGAGGTAATGGAAAGACAAATGCTTCGTGTTTCCGTTATTTCTGCATTGTACCGTCTTCTACACATTTCATTTAACTACATACTATACAATGCTCCAAACAGACTACATCCACTTCTTATATATATATGTGCGTGTGCGTGTGTGTACGTGTGTGTGTGTGTGTGTGGTTGTGGTGGTGGTTACTGTAGTATCATTTATTATAATTTATCCTTATGTGTGCCTATGTGCATGTATATATATATTTATTCATGTATATATGTGTGCAGGGTTGGTTTTAATATATATGTATATGTATATGTGTATGTATGTTTTGTGCGTTATATATATATATATATATATATATATATATACTAGTGTGTTTATGGGTGTATTTATGCAAGTATAAATGTGGGTAAGTATGTGGATGTATGTTTGTGCATATATATATGTATGTACATGTATATATATATACATATATATATATATATATATACCTTTTATCAATATCGGTATATTATTGACATAATCATACGTTTCACTATCATTGTTTTAGCTATTATGTGTACACATATTACAATTTTTTAGCAGAAGTAGCTTTAGAAATATTATATTTATACCATCTTTGTTACCGTTTTATCATTATTACTAAAAAGTTTTTTATCAGTGTTACTAAATGTGTTACTATAATTACTAAATTACTATTATCATTATTATTAGAATTATTATTATTATCATTATTATTATTATCATTATTATTACACGTGATCATTCACTATACTATTATTAGAATTACTTTGCATTTATTATTATTAATATTATTATTATTATTGTTGTTTTGTCATCTTTATCATCATCATGACTTTCCGACAACCTTTATAAGCAGAGATTCTGCCATACTTAAAACTTTATAATCCTCACTCCACCAACTTTTTTTTAATAATGACATCGAATTTAACAATTATAAAAAATATCTGTTTCGTTCCGTCTAGACAATTTCCTGTCAGAGTAATACGAGCTTTCACGGGCCCCTCCGCCGCTTAGGCGGATCTTAATTTCTTTTAAATTTTATCTGAATTACTTTTTCTAATTAAGCCGATGATGAATGTACCCATACTGGTTTTCTCTCTTTTTATTGCGCGGTCTTATTTTACTACAGACCGACTTTTCTTTGAGCTACTTCACTATCCAGAGAAAAAATCATTATTTCAGCTGTTTTGAAGCCTTTCCATTCGGATTATACGCCTCGTCACGCTGGACTTATTTTGGACTCCATTCTCTCTAAATAAATATGTTCGCATTTCGTTCAACTTCGGAGGATTTTCATGCAAGCTGAAATATTATGCGCGGTTTGTTTATAAATATATTTTTATTTGTCAATTTATAATTACAATAAATTGCAGTTTCACTTAATGATTTACTAGAAAATTTTAGCATTACTACAAATAGAATTTTCTGATTTCTTTATGTCCTCTGATGATGATAATAACTGAATAGCATTCTTTGAAACTCCACAGAATAGGGACTTTGTAAATTGTTTTTTGGAGTATTCAGTCGAACAATAAATTTTGATTGCAAAGTTTAACTTCCAGTTTTAATTTTCTTTCTCTTATATATATATTATTGTATATATATATATATAGATACATATATCCTTATATATATTTATATATATATATATTATATATATTATATATTTTATATATATTATATATAAATGTATATATATAAAAATGCATATATGTAAAAATATTTTTAATCTTTATATATCTAATTTTTAATAAATAAGAATGTAAATATACTAAATACTAATAATAGTGGGGATGATAAGTAGGTAAATGGATTAATCCTTATCTTATAAATATAAGACTGGTAAATTAAAAAATATATCCATTTTAAATGTAGAAATTGATGAATAACACAGGTAAGAAATTCATTTTTATAGTATGAAAAGGTTAGTAATTGAACTTAAGAATAGGAAATTGGATCAAATGTTTGTAACATGCCTTCTTCCTAAGATTAAGGGAGGTGGTGTTTGATCAACACTGCTGGGGAGTCATGATGTAATATACTGTTTTTTTTTAATCCCCGAAACAGTGTTTCATGGTAAACAACTGATGATACCTTGAAAGATAAATTCTTAGTACTATAGTAAATTCTAGAGCGAGTTGATGCAGTGATTGTAGGTGATAAAATCACTTACTGACTAGATGGTTTTCTAACGAATGAGAAAATATTTTTTGTATAGTATTAAGGGTTAAAAACTGTAAAGACTATATATATTATATATATATTATATATATATATATATATACACGAACATATGTATATACATATTCGGCGTCATCGAATGATATATATATATAAATATAAAATATATATATATATATATATATATATATATATATTGAGTCTTCTAGCCTACAAAGAATTTTCATCTTTCTTTGAAAAAAGCTTTGAAACATCACACATTTATATTTTTCCTGAGATTATGTTTTTATTTCACTTACTCGGAAAATATTTATTTTTGTCTCTCTGAAAATTAAGTCGTTGCTCTGATCTGGTTGGTTAAAATGTTGCCTAGAGCTTCCGGTCAGCCAAAAATATCGGGACTTCCTGTTCTGAGAATATAGTTTGAATTTTATCTTACAAGTAATTTTGGTTCACAGAAATATGATTTCAACTCAGGGAACATTCGAAAGAAAAAAATAGAAAAGAAACAGGACATGATAAGAACTAACATGGGGAATAATATCAATAGATGAAATAGAAAAGGAATCAGCTGAACATTCTACAGACACATTTCCAGTTTGCAAAATTATATATTGTAGATCTTATTTGGGATGTGCGGGATTATTATTATATTCTTATTATTACTAGAATATTGTTAGGAAGTCACGGTGTTGCCCGGGAAAATAAAGAATCCATGAGTCCTCCATTTTCAAGCCTAACAGCGTGATCGAATTTGTTTAGCGGCTAATTAAAAGTGTACTTTATCCGTTTGTCTTTCATTTAGTTAATAGTAGCCTTTCAACTCAGCATTGCCCGAGTGTTTGGAGGGGTATGTTGAGTAAAAAAGGGGTCGATTTTATTGACTTTGACCCATATTATGACCCCTTAACGCTTTTATTTTTGGGCTCAGATCAAGTTATTAAGTTAGATCTGACTAAGGAACCTATATCTAAAATTTCATGTGTGCATGCCTAAAATTGGCGGAAGAGTTTGGAAGAGTTCTCAAAGGTACAAATCGTTGAACTATGACCCTTTAACAGCCAAATTTTCGGTCGAAAAGTGATTACAAAGATTTTTCCAAATCTCAGTAACCTGTATATCAAATTTCGAGTCTGTAGACTAAAAATTGACAGTTATTTTGTAGAGAAACGTACACACACAGGCAGACAGACACACAGAAAAAACACGTTCACTTTTAGAGATATATAGATTATAATGTTAAAATTTGAAAGCCAATTAATGTCCGCTTTAATCGCAAAACTTACCCAAAGAAATGGAAATTCAGAGATTATTTATTAATTTGAAATGGATATGTGTAAGTTTAAAAATATGACTGCATAAAAGTGCATAGAGCCCCTCCACTAACCTTACGCATGTGGATGTTTTTTAAGTGAATTTTTCACATGCAATTATATACATGAACCTTTTTTTTACAGACATCATTAATTTTACAATCTACTTGTATGTAACCATCATCAATGAATCTAATTAACTTATGCATCCATGCTTCATCTCCATATAAAGTACTGTAATTTATCTTTTTTAATTAATTAAGAATTTATCAGTTTCTTCTCTGTTGATTTTATTATATATGATGTATACCTTTCATGAATGTATATGATCCATTAAATTCTTAATACATAGCTGTACCTATCTGATAATTGTATTTATAAATACTTTTTTAAAATCTGTAACAGGAGTTGGCCTAGAAATAAGACAGCCCTAGTAACTGATGATCGCTCCCTTCTAAATTATGTTTGTATAAAACACTGGAAGAAAGTTAATACTTAATTTGCATAAGTGTATTATTGCTACCTATCCACTTAAAAAGAGAAAACAGGATATGCATATTTTGTTTTTAGTTTTAGAGAATTATACGCTAGGAAATGAAAATATTTAATTTTCAATATGAAAAATACATCCTCGAGCTTAATTGGATAATTACATGTAATTTAGTAGCTTAATTGGATAATTACATGTAATTTAGTAGCTTAATTGGATAATTATGTGAAAATAACAAGAATAGATATCTAAAACAATGTTGAATATGTAGATGCATATGGTCAACATATCAAACAGATAACACCTGTTTACTTTGAAGTTTTCATACAATGTCCTGAGTATCAAAGCCACATAGATGATTAAGATATAGTTTCATACTATTTCAATAGTTCGAGCGAACATGGAAATGAGACGAAAATCACTCATTTTAAATTGTAAACTCTGATTCCGATGTTATATTTCTCACAAAGGTATTAAAACACACGTCAAAAAAAAAACTTGTGTTTACAATTAATCATTTTCATAAATATTGTTTTCATATAAAATTAAACCAACATGATTGATGCGTCGTAACATTTTAGCAAAATTAATATATTTATTTAAAGATTGCATTTGCTTTTAGTGTATATTTACGTTTTATTTCTTCTTCCACTACATTGTTTTGTTTATCGAAATCACTACAGTGCCTATTTCGTAATTCGAGAATTCATTTGATGCTCCAACGTCATAGTTATTTCGTTGCGATCCGTTTTATCATTTTCTTATGTTTTATATTCATAATGACTTTATCTCTTCTTAAGATTCTTTCGTTAATTTCAAATGTTTTTTTTATTTATCATTCGGTAATCGAACCTTGACGGCCTCCTTTAAGCGGTTTTAGCACATCAAAGAGCTTCTATCGACGTAACTGATAATTTCATCAATCCAATATTAAGACAATAAAAAACTTATATTTCCTGTGTCTTTGTTCCTTACCGTTTAATACGAACATTCCATTAGATCTACGAGGAAGTGATTTCCGTTTTTAGATATAGCAGACGAAAAGCCAACAAATGACCAATATTTTGATTCCCCTTTTCGCAAGGGTTATATAACTTAATTTAGAATCATTATTAGTGCGCGAACGAACATGATTTACAAAAAAATATGTCTTTTTCATCAATGAGGCAGTCAAAATAGGAAAGATCTGAGTTACCTATTTTCCACGTCATACGAGTGACTTCCGTTATGGGGCGTAACTATCGGCACACAATAAGTCTATTTCTAATGAAAAATTTTAATCTCCTATTTCTAATCTTATATTAAAATTTCCTTTCTTTTTACCTTATTTTTACATTCACACTCTCGCATCTGAATTAGAATACTAAGTTGATGGGAGTATTTAAATAAATATTTTGGTCTTTCCTGTTTATCAAAGTAATATAATGTGGGATGAAGAATGCCTGTGTTACTGGATTATTTGTGTTACCTGATTGTTTGCTCTTGTCAACGATGGAATCATAGACACTTTTCTCCCAAAATATCAATTAATTTCAGCATACATTATGCAGGCAGCGGGAAACGTGGATTATTGTGAAATTTATCGGATCTATTTTACATAATTGCTATTTCTTTAAATCGCTCGCGCCTTATCTTGACTTGTGGAAAAGTTTGGCCCTTGATTATGTTTGCTGTTCTGATAATTTCCTGCTAAGATTGTCTTCGTTTATATGTGCAGTAAGTGGATTGCTAATACAGTTCTGGGTTTCTAAGATGAAATATGAATGTTTGTAATATTTAGATTAATCGGACAGTTGTTCTAATATTGAATGTTATCTGAACAACGCTTTGGTCGACGTAACCTCCGGCTTTGTCAGATGTAAAAGCTGCTATGTGTCGGCAGGAAAAATAGGTAGCTCTGCACTCTTAGCGGAAGAACGTTAGATAGGCAATCGTGCTGGTTTTTATTAAAGCTTTTTGAACATTTTCAATTTTTGTATCATTTAGTGGTCGTACACAATTGAATGAATGGCTAACCATCTTACAATTCTCTGCCGAATGAGCAGAGCTACTCCTGTTTTTCACGCCAGAACATGGCGACGTTTACACCTGACGAAGGCCGGAGGTTATATCGACCGAAACATTGTGCAGATAACATTCAAGATAAGAACAATTGTCCGATTAATCTAAATAATAAAAAACATTCATACTTCATCTCAAAAATTCAGAACTGTAAAGGCAATTCGGTACAGAGCTGAATTTATACAAAAATGAAAAAAACTCGAAGAACTCTACCAAACACTAGTAAAAATGACGGAAAACCTTACATTATTCTGCCGAGAGTGCAGAGTTACCTATCTTCCCTGTCGAAACATGGCGACTTTTTAACCTGAAGAAGGTCGAAAGGTTACATCGATCAAAACGGTGTGCAGAGAACACTCAAGAGGGAAACAGTTGTCCGATAATATTAATGAATTGCTGTTCGGTCTTTTATTTCTCTTGTGAGAAGTTTATGCAACTAGATGAGTTTCAGCTATTAGCGAGGTTACTCTCTAGTGCAATAGCGATTCATCCTTGAACTAGCGCTGAGAACAATTTGGTTTGGTGTTAATATACAACTTACACGTAATTCCTGAGTGCATCTGGTGTTCTTTATTCCTCTTTGACTTTTAAAACTGTAGTCACAAATGTATCCACAAACGATATAAGTTTTGATTTTGACTGAGACTGAAATTGAGACTGAAATTGTTGCGTGCATATATTCTTGATATTGTTCCGTTGACAAAAATCTGAAAATTTCTTTCAAGGGAAAGAAGTACCATTGTAAAAACCAATACCTACTAAGACAATAAATCGGCTGGAAATATGTTGCACTATTTAAAATAGTTCCGCATAGATAATACACTGTATCGTAAAATGCTACTGTAAGACTCTATAAGTTGGAGAAAACATATCACATCAATAGATCTTAAAATTTCCAATCAATAGATCTTTAAATTTCCAATCAATAGATCTTTAAATTTCCAATCAATAGATCTTTAAATTCCCAATCAATAGATCTTTAAATTAGTTTCAATTAGAAAAGAAATGATCAGAGTAATAGCAAGATAACCAAGAAGAATGTTTGCTTTATTGTGAGTTTTTACCGTTAACTTAAATTTTGCAAGCATATTAATTTGATCTCGTTATTTCTTGTTGATTTTCGGCCAGTACACATAGCTACGTGCTAATTCGTTCATCCGCATAAAGCCATTGACGTTAAAAATTAAATTGCTTTAATCCACACCATTACAGTTCAACTTAAACAATCAGATAATTGTGATTTACGCTGAAAAGAATATTTTTAAAATAGCTATTTTGTACGACAAAAGTTCAACACCTTTTTTGGAGTAAGGGGTTGGAAGAGGCTGATGCTTCCGATATGTTTGTGAAGCAATCATCCGTGCTTTGACAGTTGGATCAAACCTTAAAATAACTTGTGATTCCACATATAGTGATTGACTGATTGCTAGAATAGGAGTTTTTGAAATTTGGATTCCATCAGCAAAGCTATTTTTATTGACAGTCCCAAGACCATAATCAAATGCATCAGAATTAATAATAATATCTATGTGTCTGTTGTGTTGTGTTATTAGTATATATAAGAAATGTATTAGTAATATATATGGGAAATGTATTCGTACTATATATGAGAAACGTATTAGTAATATATATGAGAAATGTATTAGTAATATATATGAAAATTGTATTAGTAATATATGAGAATTGTATTAGTAATATATATGTGGAATGTATTAGTAATCTATATGAAAAATGTATTATAAATATATATGACAAACGTATTAGTAATTTATATGAGAAATGTATTTGTAATATATATGAGAAAAGAAAAAAAAATTTTAACTCTCGAGAATGTCACGGATTCAATATAGTTCTAGAGAAATGCACTCTAGTGCCCAATCGTGTAAATAAACGAGCACTTTGTGTGCCAGCATTTTTCCTTTGCGGAAATAATTTTGCGGGGGTCTTTCCGCCGACATATATTTGAAAAACAAACCCGAAATATTTAATTTATTTAAAAAAACTTTGTTGCAGCTATTATATTAAATTCCTGGAAATTTAAAAACAAACAATGTAAAAGATCATTTTTTTCGATGATAAAATTGAATGATGCGGCAATTTCTGTCACATCCTATATAATGTTTGCAAGAATATAGCTGCAGCTGATTTAACTGGTTTCATAGGAAAACGGTGAAATCTTAAAATCCTTTGTGGATCTTGATTGCCGAAAGTTGTTTTTTTTTACGTCTTATCAGTCTATATTCGAAATGCAACATTTATATGTGAGAAAGTGTTTAATCAAGTTTAATAGTCAGCAGATGGTATTAGATATTGTGAATTACTTTTAAATACCAAAATAGAAGAAAGATCGAAAGTGTATTGACATGTTTTAGAGGCATATCGAAAAGATTCAAATCATCTATGGATTTAAACCAAAGTTAATTTAAATCACACCAGAGATAGCATGTTCCGGAAATGTTGTACATTTAAATGACATATTGCAATTAAACTAACAAATCAGCTTCAAGCTATATAATGCAGATTTTCCAACGCCAACTCCCAAATTTAGTTCCATGTGAACTATAAAATAAAGATAATTTCTGACGCTTTATCAAACGCAAAACGAACATGCTGTTATTTACCATAATATTTAACTTCCGCATGATTTAAAGTAAATTAACTTCCGCATGATTTAAAGTAAATTAGGAATTGCATAGGCACTAAATTTGAATTTGATATCTTAAAACTTATTTTTATTTATAGTTTATGAGATTTTAATGATGTGTCTATATTTTAAAGTTTGGCGTTACTATGGATTATACTGTTTTTTTTTCATGTTCGTAATAGTAGCACTGTCAACATTTATGTTTTATTAAATAAATAAAAACAATGTAAAAATTGCATTTCGTGTGAATTCTTGTAAGCATTTGTAAAGATGTCTTCCTTTGTGGAAGTTTTATGATGTGAAATAACCATGAACCGATGTTACTTTCCCAGAGCATTATTTCCCCTAAGTGAATTTTGGTTCAGCTAAAACTACAACAATATTTAAGAAACTACACGATAACTTTATTCCTCAAAATCGTCCCTAATTGTGAAATTCATATAACTATTGAATTATTATATTTGGATATTTATTTCTATCACCCGAATAATCTTCAACAGATAAATATAATTTACTCAGTAAACTTACGGACCTTAGTTACTTCGTTATTCTTAAGAGTTAACACCTCTAGTATCTTTATATAGATAATTATCGAAAATAAAATGGTTGAGCTGATGAATCGTCATAATAATTTTATAACAACTTGTTTAAGAGGTTCTCTGTGTATAAATAGAGATATTATTTCTTTAAACAATGTCTTTACTGAATATGGGTATCTTCGACAAAGGCAATCTCCATATTTAAATAAAACGATTAGCACACCGATTACATTACTTGAAAAATATGACTCAGGAAAAGTTGTATTTAATCTATATATAGAGCTTGATTTTATAATATATTACTCGAGCAGAAATAAATAGAGAACCTAATGCACAAGTTTAACTTGTTTTGTATCCTTCTTAGTGTACAGTGCCTACTAAGAAATAGATCGTAAGTAAGATTTCAAAATATATGTAATACATTTTTAAAAATACTTTTATTCTAAGTATACACACTTAATGAAATGCCATAATCCTACGTAAACTATCGTCCGTATCTTTTTATAAGATGCAACATAAAAATTATATTATTTTTTTATTCATCTGATTACGCTGCTGTATTGAAGGTTAAACGATCTTAAATCATATTCACGGTCGCCGAACTCGGATAAAAATGGGCACATTACCTATTAAAATGGAAATTTACATAAAATTATTTAAGTGTATGCGAAACAGCATCCGAAAACCAGAAATATCCTGAGGCCTTCGTTTGCACTTGACTTTCATATAATGTATATCACAAACTCCTACAAGGTTGTTATTGAAATATAGTCTCTTCAATACATATATATATATATATATATATATATATATATATATATATATATATATATATATGGGGGGGGGGTTGCAACTGCATTATAAATATATTCAACTGTTACATTTCCGCGGGTTCCGATGTTTATTATAAAAGGAATCACAAATTTTGCGACTGTTGGAGAATTTTACAATAGCATCGGGTATTTATATTTGAAATGCAATTGCTTTTAATTTTAAACAATCATTTCGAAAAGTAAACATTATTGTAAAATTTATTGTGAGGCAGTTCCGCTGTGGACTGAAACTATTGATTCACAACACTTGAATTTCTTTCAAGTAAACAAACCTAGTTAATATAATTATGTTTGAATTGTCTTAAAATGAACAAACTTCAACGCCGACGTGCATCTGACGCTCTGTCCGCTATTTTCGCACTACTGTTATTTCTCTTATTTAAGTTGTGCATCTACTTATGTAAATGTTGTAATGGTTCCTTAGCAATTCTGTTTAGTCATGCCCTTATCGTTTTACTTCTAAATAACTCTTTGTAAAATCGATATTGAAACATCCGTCTGACACTCTTGATCGCACTAAAAATAAAACCGTGAAGACAGTGTCAATAGAAATAATAACGAAGACAAAAATTGCAGGGCCAAGCATTTCGTCGACATGAAAGCAATCATGAACCGATCAACTCTTGCTAAATTCAGGTGCGTTGTCGCCAACGGCTTTCTGCATTTGCATTCTCAGTGTAATAACATATATCTGCAAAAGATAATATTTTTACATTTAATATGTTCAAAAATCAAAAACAAATAAAATGATTTAAAATCCTATTACAATGATATGCTGCAGAACTCCAAATTAATTAAATTTGACAGTTGTTTATTTTTTATATTCATATATTCATATATTTTACTAAAAGTAAACACTAGCATTATCTGTTTCGATTTTATTTTCTTAGAAAATCAATAAACGTTCATAACTAAAAATAATAGGTGCATTACCTCTATACTTTTTATCGACTTCCATTTTGAGGTTGAAATTACTTATACGATTACGGTGTTCACAAACGCACTAGAGAAATTTTGTAGAAAAGAGAATCACTTCTATAAATACTCGCATTACAAAAATCATAAACACATTACAAAATCTATTAAAGAGCGATTTAATAAATATAATGTGGAAGCCGAGCGATTAAATCCCGAATATACATACATAACATGTACTTTTTTACATTAAAGATATTAACGTATATCTAAGGAAACACGAACATGGTTTTAATTTAATTTAGTGTAAAATTTACTTTAATAATAGATAGATTAAATATATGTTATCGATTTTCGTTATGTACATTAATGTAAATTAGGAAAGATATCTTCTTTCTAAACATCATGTCAGTATTTATTGCAAATGTTGATTTGGTATCTGTCTGAAAACATTGATAATTAAGGTTAGATATGTGTTTCAATGTGGACAAAACTATAATATTTCCTCTCATAGTCGGTGGCAGATCTGAGACAAATGTTTCCGTAACCCATACGTGGTCGATGTTCGAAAAGGTCCATTACACAACAATTGTAGCAAAATTGGCGCGGAATATTCTACACGCTCAACACAAATCTCAAAGTTAATGCTTCGTTACAATATATACTACAGAAAAACGAGACACTATTGATTGATTCGGGATTTGAAAACATTATGTACCTCTTGTTAAATATAATTATTGAATACTATGTTCATGGAGCATTTGCCGGCACAACTCATAAGATAGGGATGCGCAGTATCATGAGACTTGAGCACAAGAAAATGATCCAATTCGAAATTAACGACCAAATCGATAAAATTATGTTTATACTTACATAACACCCGAGTATATGGCCCTGAACATTGAGAGTAGTTTTGAGAAACGGCCAAATAAAGAGTCTTCAACGAGAATAAATGAGAAAAAAGTTATCAGATTATGAGACACCAGATCACAGAAAAATTGCGCTTGAGATTTCTTTTCATATCAAACAGAAAAGCACGCCTTATACGCTTCGGAAATTACGCAATCATCAAATAAAGATAGGTGCCAAAGGTCTGGAAACAGTTTGAAGACAAGGTATGCCCTAAACGTTTACTACACAACACCTACTCCTCGATATTCGCTATTGACAAATTGAGAATATATTTCCAGCTGAATCTAGATTCAGCCAATGTCAGATACTTCAATCGTGAAACTTGTATTCTCTCCATACACAACAACAATGTTAGATCTGAAAGTATAATCACCCATTGACAAAACTCTCTACGTAAGGATAAATAATATGTTCAGAAGACAGTCACTTGTTTGGAACATGCGGTAATATCAAAACTAAAGTCAAACGTTCAATAAAAATTATCGAAATACTTCAGAGAGTCGAAGATTACTAGAAAATTATCGAGAAACTGGGTGATCATAACCACTGACTATCTTGTCTATTTGTAACTTCATCGTCACCCAGCCATAAGTAACAGATAGGGACAAGTGCAAGTAGAGACATCGCGACATTGGATTGTCTAAATTTTTAGTATGCCAAACTGCTCAATTTATATAAGGCATTGCAATAGAGCTGGGTGTGTATTCTATAAAGCATGTTTCACCTATAAAATATGTTTTAAATAATAAATATATACGAATGAAAAATAGTTATATGCCTATTTACAATCTGGCCAATGGCAAAGTGATTATTTAAGGGTTACAAATAGCAAGATTTTCACCAGTCCGTAATCCAAAGTTTCCTACACCTATCGCAAGAACGACGATTGCACATTTTACATATTGAGCTGAGAAACGCAGAAATTATCGCTGGTTGTGCACACACTTTCATAAGAGTAGTGGTTGATGGGCAGAAATTAGAAGCTCACAGTATTAATGTTGGAGTCCCTCAGGGGTCCATCCTGGGCCCAACTCTCTTCCTGATCTACATTAATGATCTTCCAAATCACATTCTTGCATCATTCATATACATTTATGCTGATGGCACTACTATCTATGATAGCACATCTAAAACCGTAAACGAGCAAGTTCTCTCTGATTCTCTCTTCCCTGATCTTGAGAAAGTGGTACAATGGGGAAAGAGGTGGCTTGTTACTTTTAATGCATCTAAAACCAAGCTTTTATCTTTACATCATCAACGCTCTGATCCACATCCCATTAACAAATTTGTCGAATTTCCATTACCACCGATTGTTATATTGTTTAATTTTTACTGTACACTCATTAACCCTTATCTTTGAGTGGCCTCTTGGCCTTAATAAGTGTTAATGCCTATGTAAAAAAGAAAGAATGTACAGACATTGTAAATCAACATTCTTGATACTGACCCAAATATTGAACAATCAACAATCGGAATGTTTTATTCTCGGTTGGGAATATTTATCGAATTCCTGAATTGGATATTGCCAATATAAATAGACAAAAGGTAAAACGAGAGAGAGACAGAGAAAGAGAGAGAGATAGATAGATGCCCGAGTTGTCATCGTCGTCACCAAAAGACTTCCATCACCCACTCCTCTCTCTATATACAGCGATTCGTTGTGGTGAAATAAACGATGTTTTGTATAAACAACGTTCAGCTTATATTTGTAAAAGCAGGTTTATTAACGATATATATATATATATATATATATATATATATATATATATATATATATTTCATGATTTTCTTGGGGGTCCAAAACTTTATTAAGGCAATCATGAAGGGAAGACGTATTCCTTCGGAATTCATTTTATATTTAAAAAAAAGAAGAGACCAATGAGAAAAGGAAAATGGATAGCGATTAAAAATAAAAGTAGGAGAACAAAATCAAAATAAGAGACAGGAGCTAGAGCATTGGTATGGGGATGAATCGGCCTCTAAAATTCATCCCCATACGGTTGCTCTTGCTTCCGTCTTTTTTTTTTTTTTTTAGATTTTATCATTAAGGAAAACAAATTACTAAAAATTAAATCCCTCGATTCTAATTTTGATGAGTGAGGGCGAAACATGTCAATTGAGTTGTTTTTTTTTTCTATTTCTCTACTTTTATTTTTTAGTCGCTATCCATTTTCCTTTTCTCCTAGGTCTTTTTTTAAATATATATATATATATATATATATATATATATATATATATATATATATAGGCACCCCTACTCTTATTTCAGAAGAACTGGTTCCCCCTCCTCACACATACACATTATAAACGACCTTGGATCACAGTCACCTTCCTAGGGAAACAAATAACCTCATAATACTATAAAACTACACACATTATTCAAGCCAATAAAAGAAAACACACACACATCCTACCCTAAAGGAAAAGAAAAAAACACAAGAAGAAAGAGAGAGTGAGAGAGAGAGAAACACAACGCAGGAGTGACCACAGCCCAATAAAAGAGTAATACAAATTGAACATTCCAATGAATAGTAGACACTTACACGTTCCCACCTCTTGGAAACACCTCGAATGAACTACGAAAATGCTATTTTTACATATCCAACACATTTTGAAAATAATTTCTGAAGAGGACGCTTCACAGAACGTCTGAAACGCGTTAAAAACGATTTCGATAATTTAAAAACATTATTACAATGATCTAAACATAATTCCCAATGAAAAACCAAGACACGGAATAATAAAATAATGTTAAAAAATACACCTTCTTGGTGACTATATATATATATATATATATATATATATATATATATATATATATCTATATATATATATATATATATATCTGCACGAACTTTTGCACGGCTGAAAAATTATACAGACTAAAATACATGCCGCAACAACGTAACTATACTATGGATTTCTTCCACCTCTTCTCGATCGAAGAGCTCTTTAGACATACACATAGCTCAAAATGCTGACTTGGGAAAATGTTTTGGTGATCGGAAGATGGATAAGTGAACAAACATACATCGCAAATAAGAACGCAGGTTATGGCTGTCTAATGACACATGCACATATATACTCCTATTAGCAGTAAGTCATATACATATCTGAGTTTGTATTATTTTTTGTGTGTTTTAGTTTTTTTTTTTCTTATACACAACTTGTAAACCAGTGCACACATCCTCTGTGATCGTTAATACAAAGGGTAGCACAGTCATTGCTTGTACAAGAGTATGAAAATGACAAAACAACCAGGACACGAACGTTAGTGTCTACAGTTGTTGTGGGGCCGACATTTTTTAATGATATTTTTTAAACAGAAAATAGCGCTGGTCGATACGGGACCGAGCAATCAACACTGATAATATTGATGCTTACCATTTCTTAGACCTCAAGCCTTAAAGCCCTCGAATTGTGTTCAGAATCCTTGTACTCTTCCTCGTTCACGTTGTGTGAACTACTTTAAAGTCTCAGTTTTGGAACGTGGTGCAAAATTCTCGATGAATAGCGACTGTTTGAGAAGCCTTTCAATTATCGTCCTGTAAGTTTCACCTACGTTATCTACAATATTATGGAGACGATTCACAGGCAGATTATCATGCACCACTTTATAGCTTCTAATTTTATTTCTGAGTGACAACTTGAAATTGTACTTATAAACCTTGTTTAATGTGTCTCTTTTATATTGAAAAATCGGTAACCAAGGTTATAGATGAGAGTTGCACCGCAGACATACAGTTTTTGAAGTTGTTTCTAACTGAATAGCTTAACCATTAGCTATTTTCGCAAAAGCTATATACTCTAAAGTTTTGTCCCTCAAAATACAAAAGATTTAGTTATTTTTATATTACATATATTTCATTTGTAATCGAATAGTTGTGTCTCCATCAAGGCGAGTGTAAATAGAGGAGTGCTTCAAATCATAACCATCGGTGTTGTTTTATGTTTCTGCATGTTAATGAAACCCAAGATAATTTAGTAGATATTTACGACTGTGCTTAGAACATGTGAAACTGATATCATCTAAACTGAATAGTAATCCTCTAAATATAAATCTGAATATATTTACTGCTAGTTGTCAAGCTCCATTGATCGCTGAACTATGAAAAAGGCAGCCATTTTATCGGCTCGCTGTTTAATGCACACCTGACTATCGTTTTTTCCACCTTAACCAATCAATATTGTCGTTAATGCGAATAAGCTTCTTATGGTTGATTATACTCTTTCAAATCTAGAGATTATATCGAGATAGCGAACAAAGCCAAGCGGGTTGTGTATCTGATCCTGAGATATTTCTTTTCATCCAACAGTAGAGACACTTTTGTATCTTTTTTTTCACATGACCTCTTTTTTATTATACCATCAACGCATTACAGTTATACCTAAAAAAGTACCGTACACTAAGAGTGTGTTTCATAGTTGGCAAGAAGGATAGGGAACGTGTTATCTAAGCTTACATACAAAGCGTGGTTCCAAAGATTATATGTGCGAGGAAACTTCATTCTGGCATGGAACATCATTACTAGAAAATAAAATCCATCTGTATTTTTTTATTATTTGAACGAGTGTTCTAAGCTTAATGTTATTTCCATAATATTTTGAGTTGTATAATCTCTGACTTTGCTCACATGCATCTTGTCGAACTCGGAAATCTTTATATCGAATTTTCGAATCTGTTGTATTTGAATGGAAGTCAATATGATATCTACTGAGGAAGGCTACTCGTGTTTCGTCGTAAAAATTTTAAAATAATTTATTTTATTCTTCGTTTTATTAATATTTATTTTAGTCTTTAGAGAAAATTTAAATTTCAAAATTGAGAAAATTGCTGCTCTGATCTACCTTATATTTTGCATGTAATCTGCTGAAGCACAGTTCTATGTTGACCATCCTTGCATGCATTTAAACTGCAGTAAACTTCAGGTCAAGTTAGATGTTTAGCGTTAACATGTTTTATTTCTTATTAATATTTTATAGGAAACATATATATATATATATATATATATATTTCTGTGGAAATATATTTTATTTCCTTATATACCAATTTTATTTAAGAAGCTGAAAGTAATTAAAAGCAATATAGTGAATCCATGACAAAAGACTATACTCCAAATTTCAGGATTTTTACCATTTTATAAATTATTCCTCCGTTGACATTAACATTTCTTGACAGTATCTGTCTCGTAGCACAAAATCCAAAATTTAATTATTATATTAATCTGTTAATCTATTTTGCCCTTAACTCATCAGAAGAAATAGCAACAAGCAATCCGCCAAAAGAAACAAATTTCGTTTTAATATGATTTATATCCGAAAACTGAAAAGAAGTTGTAAATACCTAATAATATGTTTCCATGACACCATTTTGAATGTTAGAAAATAGATCTTTTTAAAATTCAAAATGGCTAATGGAAAATCTTATTATTTTTAATTAAAGGAACAATGTATAAAGTGGTCAACATCATAAACTTTGGAATATAGTCTATTACCATTTATTCACTATATGTCTATGTATATATATATATATATATATATATATATGTGTGTTGTGTGTATGTATGTAATGTATTTATAATATATTTACTTCTTATAAATACATTAATGTTCGATTCTTATCAATTATAAATATCAATCTAAAAATCAGCTATATAATATGACAGTTGTCAAGTTATTATACAAGGCATAAGTGTTAGGCAAGTTGATTCAATGTCAATTAAGTAGTAAATCGTAGCAATGCTTACCTGTGCGATTTCATGAAAAGTATTATGTGTCTGTGTATAATTGCCAGGCTCATAATTCGCAAGTGAATAATTTATGTGCATTGATAATATTTATGAACATCTACGGTTATTAGCACATATTTAAAGACGTTTGCAGCAGGGGATATGATATGATCTCAAAAAACATGTAGTTAATTATTAGGAATGCGGCAAATATGTGTGAGATGTAGATCTATACAGTTTAAAGTAAATATTTAAAATAGTTCTGCTGAACTACAATTACCAAATTCATGTGAGTCTTATTAATGAATCGTTTCTATATGGAAATGCACATAGGTCCACACATTAACTCATGTAATATTTATTGTATTGTTTTTATATTATTCTATTTGCAATTTAATTGCGTTTCTGGTTTTGTATAAAGCAGTGTCGACATGCTTCATAATAAAATACATAAGTGTAATAATACATCTTTAAAGTATCTACTAACTAGATTGGAGCATTATTTTAACATTTTTATTTGTTGTTACAGTCTCAAAAAACAATACAAAATAAATATGTGTCATTGATGTTCATATGATTCTGATTTACTGGAGAACCCTTTCTATTTATAAATATGCATATTTATAAATATTCTAACAAAGATATCGACATTATTTACAAACTAAGATTTTTTGTAATCTGATGATCCTTGTATACTGAACATACAGTTCTTATTTTGTAGAAATGATTAATCGATTAAAATATTTTGTTATAATGTAGTACATATTTCTAGAATAAAATAATTGAAAATAACGACTAATAGTACACTAATTTAAAAAATACATCGAAACAGAATAAATTTATTATAACTATCTGTGTTTCTCTTACCCATCTCCACATCACTTCACACACATACACCCGCACATCGCTTCATCATAGCACTTCAATGCATCTTTACAATAGCATTAATATAAACTTCATCTATCGAGTTCACAATCGTCAGTTCTATCTATTAAACCTCAGGAGAAGTGCTCGTAAATGATATCTATAATACCTGTTTATATAAACACTGACTGGCACTTATATTTGACGATTTCCTAATATAATCAGGGTGAAATGTTCTGTGTAGCTTAAATGTTATATATATATATATATATATATATATATATATATATATATATATATATATATATAAAAGAAGGAGAGAAATTGAATTAGTCATAAATTTCCTTATAATCCCAAGGAAAGAAAGAACATTCCTTATATAAAATCTTACGTTTAGACAATATATTTAAGCATTTATCGAATGACATACTCGTTCGTATATGTACATCATTTGAAACTACCATTAGCAAAACAGACCGTAAAAAACATATATGCACATGACAGGAAACGGGAATAAGTGTGAATAATATGAGTGCGGAGAAAATAATGGCGCTTAATATGTGTACATAATAAAGAACACCCCGGGGAGGCTCTCCATTCGTTTGCCAGGCGATAGGCTTCATACTGTATTCATCGTACATATTTCCCATCCGAAATACCGGATCTTCAGCACCGTAGCCGGAAGTCACTTAACAAAGGAACAAAGACTGAATTGGTCATTTTCAATCAATGGAGCTAATTACCGAAACGACTTCCAACAGAGTCAATATAAGAAAAGAAGCAATAAAATACTCGCACCTGAGATGAGGTCCAATTGAATTGTATAACTACATTGAGAGGAACCAATTCATGGGCTTTTTTTCTCTCGTTATGTTTTCGTTCTAAGCGATTTTATATACACGAGTTTACTTATTTGCGTGTTTTCAAATTTACACCAATACGGTATTCGAGTCTCTCTCGCCCGTATCTGTTTAAATAAATCACGTTTTATTTTGATACAATAACAAAGAGGGGGATCTCCATTATTATCGTCAAAATTAAAAATGTGTTCAAATATTCACCGTTACGAAATTCCATTTCTTTCGCATGTGTTTTTTTAAAGTTGAATCATTTAAGATTGATTTTAAAAAAGACAACAGCAACAATATTACATTTGGAAAAACGGATCGATTATAGAAATTTATCGGTTTCTTAGTTAAAAGGTTAACCTTGTGTGAGTTAGACGTGTTTTTCATTTTTTTTAAATGGCGAGGATAACTCGACAAAACATATAAAAACTACATAAATAAATGGAACCAACATCAACAATATTATATTTTTAAACGGACCAATCATCGGGTTTTCAATTTAAAAATGAGAGAGAGAAAATTATGATATAACAGAGACGATCTGAAAAAATAAGATCAGACATTAATTTTTATTTTAGGCTTTCTTACTAACTCGACCCAACATTATACTGTAAGGAGAGCAAAAAGTGATATTTCTGACATAGAGAGAAGAATTGCTGTTTCTGGTTCAGAATCTATTCCGTTTAACACTAATCATTGGCACGTTTTTTTACCTTAATAACTATATTTAGCTCATTACATCAAGTGGCTTCTTGCTTTTTCTGGAGTGATTTCCATAAACAAATTTGCTCAATGTAGAAGTATATCGCAATTAACGACTACGCACAGTTATATTATGACTCTTTAATCGAAGCTGGGTGTCGGAGTTGTACTTCGAGGCAAATAACACCCCTTAATTATCCGTAAATGATTTATGTGTTTACAATTGGTTTATAAAATAACATTGTGTATTGATTTTAAGTAGGAAATCAAATGTTTTGGGTGTTTTAGCTTTGACTTTACATTGCTCCTACATCTAGGTCCTCTAACTCTTATTGAGCGTAATAAAAACACATTAAATTTCACACATTTGATCATATCCAACAAAAAATGACGACTCGTTATTCAAAATTTATCTAGTTATTTGGATACGATTTTGCCTTTGTATTTCGTCCAAACATATTTCACAATGTTGTCTCGGATGTGTGTTTACGATATGATACCTTTCCGGCACAAAACGTCTCACCATTTTAAATAAATAGCGTTTCGTCTGATACACTAACAACGAAAATCACGTCCCTATAACCGATGAGTTTAATTTCCGGAACATAATAGTCCTGCACAACATTTATATCTTATTGCGAAGATTAAAGTAAATATGTTATTCGACGTAAAAAGTTGAATACAAGGTTTATTCTAGATACGTGCCATTTGATGGCGGAAACTAATAGGTGAACATCGTTTTGATAGTCGGTTTATCATAATTTGTGTAGGTATCAATCTACCTTTTAATTTAAAAAAAATAAAACCTCAAATAAATCGGTAATTTTTTTTTTTTTTTTTTTTTTGCATTTAGAAAATTAAAGTTATATATATTGAAAAATGTTTTATGGATGCGTCGGAGACTAAAACGTTAAGCTAAATTTAGAAGTTAAATAAATCCATTTTGAAAATTCCTTGAAAGATAAATATCATTTTCTGCGTATTTTTACAATATTGTATAAAGTAAATTCTTAAGATATTGGATCATAACAAAAGACCTTGCTTGTTTGTACAAAAATAGTATGATTAGCCTGAAATCAGATAAAATGTCGCGAATATGTTTTGCGAGAGCTCAAAGTGTATGAAAACTAATTTCAATTAAAATTTAGAAAGGAATTAATTTCTATATTTTTGAATATTATAAAAAAATAATTTATTTAGGTAATCTTATTTGTTCTTGTTTGGAAGTTCTTGTTTAATTAAAATATTTATTTACTTTTTTACATGATGAGTCGGTTTAGTCTCAATTTAAAAAAATGAATTTAAATGCATTTATAGTGCGAAAAAGTGAAATTAAAATCACTGATTACACTAACATTCATTATAAAATATAAAACAAATAATAAATAATTTTAGAGATACGGCGGGTGATGCAAATCATGTTTGTTTGTTTTTGTTTATTTTCATTTTTTACAAAATTGCCAATCCGTATTTGTCCAAATTAATCCTTATCAAAAATAATACCATTTTTGTTAATTATTTTTTTAAAATATTTGAGTGTTTTTTTTTTCAAAATTAGATTATAAATAAATTTCTTACACTGATGTTTACACCATCATACTTACAAGAAAATATTTTAATATTACATTTGATATTTTTGTGTTATTAAAATCACATGCAATATTTTTTGTAAATCAAGGGGTCAGAATGTTTATGCATTTTAGGGATCGGAAACATAATTATTTATTCAAATGTTAAAAATAAAAATGATTTAGCTTACTGGTATTTTTATATCTAACTACGATAGATGAAATATAATGTAATCCGAAATGCATAATTTTTAAATGGTATCTTGTGGCCATAGTATGCCCTATAAATGCCTCCCAACATTCTCTAAAGAAAAGAGGATTATTTATAATTAGATAGATTTTTCTCGTTCTGTCACTCATTACATATTGTTGGTGTTATATTTATTTTATTCTTGCTACCGCATTGCTGTGATTATTTAACATACAACACTCAGTATTCTACTATTCAGAACTGATTGGGGGCAACTGAAATGATACCAAATTCCCAAGGCACATGTATATCCCGGTCAGTATAGATGCCACAAAGCGCCTGATATTTATTAGCCGCTGACAAGGCTCATCGGCGGTTATATTATGTGATATAACGAGATTTAAATCAAGATATAGTGATATATTGAAACCATTACTCTAACTTTGATCGAAATTCTCTAAATATTTGTGACTCTATGAATGACTAAAAAGTAGGGTTTAAGCTTACGGAAACTTTAGAAGAAATAGAATTATAAAGTATCTTGCTTAATCTGTATCTAATCACGATGGATTACTATGGATATATTCAATTCAAATCTAAAATTGTTTGAGGTGTTAAATGGAAACTCGAAGTTATATTATTCTCCCTTAATACGCTTTTAATTCTCTAAATGAATTTAAATTTGTAGTTGAATAAAAACTCTATATATTCAATATAGTTCACATTTTAACACATTACGCATCAAAGCTTTTTCCCACATTCATAATGCTCGCATAATCAGTGTAGAAGTTTATCTTGTAAAAATAATATCTAAATATACAAACATATTTAACATTATATTGAGAGAGATGCGATTCAGTGTTTCAGATTAAGACCCAATACAGTGTGTCATAACTTTGAAACATAATGTAGTCTAAACACATATAAGAAAACTCTTACATAATGAGATTTATTTCTATGCAAATTGTAAAAGAAATAACTTTACAGATTTTGTCAGGCTGAAAATATCAGCGTTTGTCGTTCGTGATGCAGGTTTTATGGACACCAGTGGAAATTGTGAATTTACCCGGCAGAGAAAAGATCCTGCTGAGACCTTAATTACCTGCCAGTTTGAAGAGGTAGTGCTCTAGGGTATTAAGAATGCTGTCTGTAAGTGCCGACGAGAAGACTATGTGCTGATAATCTATTAGAAACAGAACATCTTATAAATACTTGAAGGATTTTGAGATTTGTAATGTACTAGCAGGTCGCCCGGTGTTGCCCGATCGTGAGGTACGCTAAAATATGATATTTTAATGCATGCAGATTACGTATTTATTATTCTAGAAGCAATTTTCTATCGATTATTATATTAAAACATTACATATAATAGTGCGATAATATATATATATATATATATATATATATATATATATATATATATTGTTTTAAATATAATAGGCGGACGTCTCTCGAGAGCTCTTTCAGCTATCATCTCATCAGGAGAAAATTGATAGCGTAAAAATAATAATACTATGCCGAAAGAAAGTAAAGAGTTCTGATCGGGAACTATTGAATGTGCCAAAAATTACGGGGACACTAAAATAAAGTTTTTTAACGTTTAAAAAATGATTAGAATATTGGCACACCGAGGAAAAAAATGGGAGAAAAGATTCACAGTTCCCCAAAGTGAAACAATGCATTAGATGTTTCTTTCTGCCGGCACAAAGAAGGTTTCCGCACCGCAATAGAGGCAGACTCCAAAATCTTTAAATGGTTTCTGGAGTCCGCTTCATGTAGCACCTCGAACCATTCTATTTTATCTATCGGCACAGCACGGGTTGTAAGCCAAATGCTGGCCAATAGCAGAGTCCAAGGCTACAGAAGGAGGGAGACTACCAGACCCCATCCTCCCTTGATCTTTGACCTTCTTGCAGTTTCATCAAATACTTTTGTATACAAAATCCGATCGCGCATTTTGCTAATTCCTACGCTCTGATGAGAAGGAAAGTATTTCTTCGTAACTCCGCGGAGTAAGGACTATCCACTTATCAAGTGTTTCTAGATATTAGGGAATATATATATATATATATATATATGTGTGTGTGTGTGTGTGTATGTATATATATAGTAAGTTATAAATATATATGGTGATTAAGCTACACTGAATATTCTGCCTTTCATCCACTCTAGGACTCTTCAGGCTTATGGGCGAATTTTGTGGTTGTCTGTCGTTTTTATATACGCACCTTCTATTGAGATTTTAGTTAGCCAATCAGCTTTCTAGTATCCACCGCGGCATTCCTATCAGCCAATGAACATGCACTTACCGAACAAATTCCTATTTGATCTCTGGTTGACCTGTTCCTTTGTGTGTGCTCTATTTAGCTTTGATTTCTAGTTTCTTGACCTGTTTTAAATAGTTATGTATGATAGGTTATGAAAAGGAAGGGTTGTAAAGAGATAGCTTCGAATTCGGGGGTATCAAAATCAAAGAAAAATATGATGAAAGTAAAAATAAAATACATAAGCCCCATTACCGAGTTGATCTTAAATATTTCATACTCAATCCATTATAGTATCCCTTTCAGTCTCCACCCCTTAATTCCGGCTTCCATCTTATCTGGCAATTACTTATAACATCACCAACTAACTTCGGGGGACCCCCCATCCGCTTTTCTTTTATATCGTGAGTTTCTTACAACGTGACTAGCTAAAGTTCAGAATAAAATCTCGCTTTTCTTTTAACGGTTAATTTAAAAAAAAGAATCTTCTGAACGCTGTTTACACTTAAACTCTTCACTACAGTTTGCATTTTGGAGACGTTGAGATAAGTGATTTCAATACTAATTCGTACTTTTTATTTTTAGATTCAAATATTAATAACTACATTTTATTTTAGTATTTAATTTATGTATTTCTGTTTTATTAAATGCTAGCTTTTTTCTCGTCCATAAATGTTTATTTATCTACCGACTTGATTGCAAAAATAGATTACGAAATTGTACTCATTTTTAGTTCGTGAGAGGGAAATCTATCACCATACTTTCCCTTAAACACGTCTGTTGGACTTTTATTAAGTAGAATACTTAATAATTTTTTTTTAATGGAGAGTAGAAAACGCATTGCGGATGCGTTATCGGCAGCTCCTGTTACTCTCGCTTCTTCTTATTTGTCCCTCAGTCCTCATTTTTTAATAAGTGATTTTTCTGACAAAGGGAGAAGAAAAAACTATTTTCTAGGTTGGCAGTATTTTGCGCGAACAGTTGTCAGAGATGGCGAAATTTTCAGTTTCTATGTCTATCCTTGTAGCCATGTCACTAGTAAGGGTGCTGGGGGTAAACGTTTTGTCTGGGCTGATGTTATCCGCCTGATAGTCAGGGACCCGAACCTTGGATTAACCACTAAGGAGGCTGTTCTATCAGCAGGTGCAAAGTACTGGGGCTGCTGTATTGCCATTTGGTGAATGGATTCTGGACCATGCAGTAGCTTCTGGTGGGGCCTCTCGATGCCATACTAGTGGGTAATTGTTACGGCTTTACCTTATCATTAGCTACAAATAAAAAAATCTTCGTTTCTTTTTCTTTCTTAGTTTCCCCTCTCTGTCCAGCTCTAAGTAAATCTGACGACCTAGTCCACAAATTCCAAAATTCCATCATGACAAGTGTCAAAAAAAATACACGATTAAACCCTGTTCTCCAACTTCCATCGTAGACCCCTACAACCATGTCTCACCAGAGGTCTACGTTCTAACCTTCCAGAGGTTTAAACTCAATTACAGGAGACTAAACTAGACTTTTTATTTTTAAGTGAAACTGGCATTGGCCAGGTTATTTCCCTAGAAGAGTTCGCAATTAAAGGATACTCTAACTTAACTTCTAAATCTGACCCCCCAAGATCGCCATGGGCATGGAATATATGCCTATATTAAAGATAGCTTTCCATGTGGTAGGGACATCTCCAGGGAAGATCATAACTTACCTATATGTGCTTCCGGGTTGCTTTAGCTCACACTACTACATTTATATTTACTCTCTGTCGCCCCCACAACAGCGGAGTTACTATCTTTCAAAGCATATCTGAGAAAATTGACCAAGTCCTATCTGCTTATCCTTCAGCTAACATTCACGTATGTGGAGACTTCAATGTTCACAACGTCGAATGGTTGACCCACTCAAACAAGACCGATGATGAGGGGAGGTTCTGTCATGATTTCTACATTGCCTATGACCTCACTCAGATTGTTCAGGAATCCACCAGTGTGCCCGACAATGACGGCCAGTATGCGAGCTTACTAGACCTTTTTCTCACAACTTGCCGTGAACTATGTTCAGTTTCTGTTCTGTCGCCTCTTGGATCTTCCGACCACTCTGTTGTATCAATTAAGATAAAAATGAAATGTAATATGTCCCCAGACGTACCTCTCCATCGTACAGTATATCGATACACTAAGGCTGACTGGGATAGCTTCCGCACATGTATATCTGATCTACCTCTGCATTCCATGTTTAAAAGGGTGTGTCCTCTATAGTATTAGACCTGATGGAATGGTTAATTGTAGGTATTGACCGTTTCAAATCCTCGAAAAAGTTTCAGCAAAAACCTAACAGCCAGCCATGCTTCTCTCCAGAATGTGCTGCTGCCATTGCGCACAGAAATCACTTTTTCCACTGCTTCCAACGTAATAGATGTATGGAAACTAAAGCCGCGTTCAGGACTGCCAGCAACCATTGAAGGAAAGTAATAAAGGACGCTAGAGAATTGTATGCTCAATCTGTTAAGTCCAAAGTAGCTGTGCAGCGGCTTGGTTCCCACCAGTTTTGGCAAATAGCAAACAGAATCCTGAACAGAAGTTTGTGCTCCATCCCAACTATTATCAATGGTCCTGAGGTAATCTCGTCAGCATCAGACAAAGCCAAACTCTTTGTCAAGAACTTTTCAGCTAATTCTACCCTTTGCGACCAAGGCCGCCAACCCCCAATATTTCCTCCTGTCTCAGAAAACACGCTATGTGATATACGTATATCTGTACGTGATGCTGCCAAGCTAATCAAAGACCTTTATTCCAGTAAAGCAACTGGCCCTGATTGTATTCCAATTATAGTACTCAAAAAACTTCAACCAGAACTAGCGCCCATACTTACAAAACTGTTTTAACGTTGTCTTAAGGAGAATAGTTTCCCATCTCCTTGGAAAATTTCACCAGTATGCCCTGTATTTAAGAATTCAGGTGATCGCTCACCCCCCACTCAGTACAGGCCAATACGTCTCCTTGGGGTCATGAGTAAGTTGTTGGAATCTGTGTTAAATACAGAAGTAATCAACCATCTCAACAAAAATAACCTTCTTAGTGACACTCAATATGGTTTCCGTTCTGCTAGATCTACAGCAGATGTGCTTACAGTTTTATCTTATAGGATTAGCAAATCTCTCGACGGAGGCCACCTTTCTAGGGCAATTGCTCTTGACATATCTAAAGCCTTAGATAGGGTATGGCATAAAGGTTTACTTCATAAGATCTCTAGCTATGGTATAGCTGGAAATGTCTTCTCAATTATTAAATCATTTCTTTCTGATAGGTTCTTAAGAGGAGTAGTTAAGGGGCAAAAATCAGAAGCTCACAGTATTAATGCCGGTGTCCCTCAGGGGTCCATCCTGGGCCCAACTCTTTTCCTGATCTACATTAATGATCTTCCAAATTACATCCTTACATCATTTGTAAACATTTATGCTGACGACACTACCATTTATGGTAGCACATCTAAGACAGTAAACGACCAAGTTTTCTCCAATTCTCTCTCCTCTGAACTTGAGCACGTAGTACAATGGGGAAAGGAGTGGCTGATTACTTTTAATACATCTAAACCCAAGCTTCTCTCTTTACATCAACAACATTCTGATCCACATCTGGCATCAATTGAAATGAATGGCCCTCGTCTTCAGGAGGCCCCTAGTTTTGACAAGCTTCTGGGATTGACCTTTACTCCTGATCTTAAATGGAACACGTACATAAAATCTGTTGCCAACGCCGCTGGAAAAATGGTGGGATCTTTCTATCGATCCGGTAAATATCTCACTGCTGATGCTATTCTCTATCTATATAAGAGCCAGGTACGTCCAAGGATGGAATATTGTTGCCACATCTGCGCAGGAGTTGCTAGAAAGGACTTGTCCTGCCTTGATAGAGTTAAAAATAGACTTCGTAGCCTCGTAGGAGGTGTCCTTTTCTCTGCCTTGAAACCTCTATCTCACAGAAGATATGTTGCGAGTTTTCTCTGATATATCGTTATTTTCATGGAAGGTGTTCGACTGAGTTTCAATCTATGGTCCCTCCTCGCCAAATTTTCACAAGAAACACTCGTCTAGCTGTACACACTATCAATAATTCCCCCCACTCTTTATCTGTGCCTAAACCTAAACGTAGATTCCATGAACAAAGCTTCTTTCTTAGAACTGCACTCCTGTGGAATTGTCTTCCGTTTTCCTGCTTTCCGTTTGACTACAATATGGTTGTGTTCAAGTCTTACGTAAATAAGTTCTTGATGAGCCGTTCTATATAAGTTATCAAATTTACCAAATTTTCATTACTAATGATTACTATATTGTCCAATGTCTACTGTACACTCTTTAACCCTTATCCTTGAGTGGCCTCTTGGTCTTGATAAGTGGTGATGCCTATGTAAAAAAAATTATTATACCATGTAGGTTCACACTGAAACACTTATCACAATATTCTGTGGATCTATATTAAAAAACCTTGTTAAACTTTGTGACATATTTCCATTCTATAGAGGTCAGACGCGAATAATTTTATTATACCATATTTCTTCAAACTGAAACATAATTATGAAAGTATACTTACGCACATAGATATGAAAAGTCTTTATTAAAGTTTGTGCCTATTTCCATTCTATGGAGGCCAGGCGTAAACGCAGACCCCACAATTTTACTATACCATCCCTATTTAAGTTAAAACATACTTATCAAAGTATTATTATGTACATCTATATAAAAAAAAAACTTGTAAACGTCTTTTTTAATTTGTTTATTTTTTATTTCCATACTTTGTGAACCAGGCGCGAACGCAGGCCCAACAGTTTTAATGAACCACCGTTTCGCAGGATCTATATATATATATATATATATATATATCTTCCCTAATATCCAATTTTTAATAGGTAGAATCTCCCTTGCACATTGCCCATGCCTGCCTTATTCAAATTTAATTTAAAAAAATCATAAACCTGTAATGAAATAACATCAGCTTTGTGGTAGGAATCGTGTAATATGTGTAATATATATATTTTATGAAATAATACATAATTAGAGCTAACATATTATCATAGTATATTAGAAGTTTACACAATAAGCCAATAAAAATATTCATTAAAATTATAAAATGGCCGTAGAACACCAACAAGCTCAACGGACGTTTAGATATGCGTATTATATATATATATATATATATATATATATATATATATATATATATATATATATATATGCATACATACGCGAATATTATGTGTGCACACACACACACACACATATATATATATATATATATATATATATATATATATATATGTGTGTGTGTGTGTGTGTGTGTGTGTGTGTGTTCCATAGTTGAATAATTCTGGGCGCAGCGCAACTATTATTAATCTAACAATATATATAAAAAAAACCCAACTAACTAACAACTAACAATTAATATAAAAAAAAAACCCAAATCCTCCATCAATCACCACCAAACAGTACTCCAGTCTAATCCCCAAACATCTCCATCGACAACGCTAGACTGGAAAATGTGGACCACTTCCCATACCTAGGCAGCATCCTATCATCAAAAGCCAACATAGATGATGAAATACAACACCGTCTCAGCTGTGCCAGTGGGGCTTTCTCAAGGCTAAGGAAGAGAGTATTTGAGAACCGTGACCTTCTGGCAAAGACCAAAATCATGGTATACAAAGCTGTCTTGCTGCCCACTCTTCTCTATGGATCGGAGACCTGGACCACATACAGGAGGCACGTAAAAACCCTGGAGACGTACCACCAAAGATGCCTCCGAAAAATCCTCAGAATCAGTTGGAAGGACCGACGCACCAGCACTAGCGTCCTGAGTGAGGCTGACATTCCCACTATCACCGCTACTGTTGCTCAACGCCAGCTCAGATGGACTGGTCATGTTGTCCGCATGTCGGATCTCCGCCTCCCAAAACAGATTTTCTACTCTCAGCTTGTTGAGGGAAAGCGTGCCCAGGGTAGCCAAAAGATGAGGTATAAGGAAAACATCAAAGTAAATCTAAAGCGGTTTCACATGGACCTTGAGACATGGGAGGACGTGGCTGGGAGCAGGTTGGCATGGATGAGCGCTGTACACGAAGGTGCTGCGCTTTATTATAGTGACCTAAATCAAGCTGCTGAGCATAAACGCAAGCACAGAAAGGACAGATTACCAACCAGACACACCCAACCCCGCCCCACCACCACTACCTTTATCTGCCCAAATTGCACAAGACAAATTGGGTCTAGGATTGGGCTCTATGCTCACCTGAGTACCCACAGAAGCCACAACGGAGGACAGTCTTACTCGGACACGAGTGACCGCCGATGATGATGATGATTAATCGCGCAAGTATTTTCCTAATTTTTTCTGAAAAAAAAGATTCAAAACAAAGGAAAACCAAGAAACACGACATTATTATTCTCGCATTTCATCCAATTTTGTGTTTAAAATTCATTTAACTAAAGGAGAGAATGAAGAGTAGTGGAAAGGGAAGAATATAAATTTCACAAAACTTATCTAAGACGTCTTTCGCATGGCATATTTCATAGTAACCGTCGACAACGATGGGTAAAGTTAACTAAAAACGTGATCCAAAGACTACAAAAAATTATCAAGCGTGACCAAAATAAAAATAGTATGGGGATAGGAGAAAAATAAACGGTGAGAAAAGCATTTTCAGCGTACACCTCTAATATAAGTATCAAAATATCAGTGTACTCATTTAGCTTGCACAAAAAACGGCGGAGCAAATTATTATTAACTACCTCGGGAATTGTTTAATGTGTTTCCGAGTGTGCTCTGTGTAAAACAGAGAAAACTTCGTGCGTGGACCCATCAGTGCAGACTTGGGTCCGCAAAAAATCCTCGCCAATGTCAGACTTATAAGCTGGTAAACGCCCTGATGTTGACTATGCATCGAGGAGGGTAAAATTTTCACTTCCAAGCACAGAATGGTACGCCCCTGGTATCGCACTGGTTATTATTAAAACATAAAACACCACCATATTATATTGAGTGGAGAGTTACTATTTTTCTGAAAGGAGGAAAATCGCTTAAAAGCACTTTTCGAACTATAGTTGCAAAGAAACAATGCGAAACGGCTATGACCGTTTTGTGTGAAAACCTGTTGCGTTAAACGCTAATCCATGGAATCTTCACCGATACAAGACGTTTATGAGAGCCTGCAAAATGTCCCTCTTTAAAACATTTTATCCTTTATACATTTTTCAATTGTGTGTAAAAGTTAACCATTCAACAAAATGGCTACAATTATGATTTGAACTTCAGTATATAGTTTATTTACTAGAGCAAATCAACAAATCCCGATGTACTATGGTTTGAAGCAGATGTATTTTTTGGATATTAGGGGAGATAAAATCCAAATTAATGTACTTACCTCTAATATTAAGTTTCTCGTATACGCTGGTGACCAAACTGATATTTTGATGAGAACATCTAAGGATGGTAAGCAAATTGTAACGTTGTAACAACACATTAGCTTTCGTACAGAATGAACACATGACAAACTATCTATATGACGTAAATAGCACATGGGTTGAGGCACCCGGTCAAAGAGCATGTACTCTTAGAAATCCAACAAAATTATTGGCCAATATTGGACCCAAACGAATCCCATTGTACGGCATTTATTTGGCGATACATATTCCTGTCAAAGTTAAGTTCAACCAACAGTAGTTACATTCTATGAGCTCAAAAAAGATATGCCCATAAAATTCAGAAGATGAAGAGAACAACGATAATACCTATCGGAACAAATCGAATAGTTTTGGCCAAAATATTACCATTTAGTCAAATTGAAAAAGGTAAACCGATAAGATCCTAGCTTTTAAAGATGGAACTTGGATACATAAGTACAAGGCCAATGTCCTGACATTTACAAGTTCATAAGTCAGTAATCAGTGGGAATGTATGGTAGTTCTCTGTCTGGTCTGTATTTTACTTGGATGAAACTTTATCTATTTTGTCCAAAACACGCTTTAAAGCACATATAAAAATATTCAAGGCAGTTACTATTAATTTTCGCAAACCGTCTCTTTGCAAGCAAAACAGATACATTCATAACTAAAACTTAATCGGGTACGTTGAAAATGTTTCTTATACCCTGATTCTTTTTCTCTTTTTTAAACATTTCAACCCTTAGTTATTTATGGTCTTTTCATCACATTTTTAAAAGACTTTACCCAATGTTGTCGACAATTACTATGAAATGCATGGGCTGAAAAATGTCTCCGGAAAGTTTTTTTTTTATGATCACCCTGCTCTCACCATCATTTTCCTTTTTAATGTTTCAAACATCGAATTAGAGTAAGAGAGATAATGTTTCCAAGTGTTTCTGTTTCGATCTGTTGTGACGCTTTTTCGTCTTTAGTGATATAAGTTAAAACTAAAAAATATGGAAAATACTTCAACGATTAATAATAATGTTATTGCATCAAGTATTATTTAAATGGTTTATGAAATAATGTACGTATATATATATATATATATATATATATATATATATATATATATATATATGTTCTCGCGCGAAAGAGCAGGACACAAAATGTTTTAAATAATAATAATAATAATAGAATAACAATAACAAAGACTTTCACTGGCGAGGACTACTATTGACCGTAACCAGTTACACAGTACTTTTGAAATTTTCATCTCTATTTTTCTCGTTATGAAACCTATATGGAATATGTTCCTTGTACAATTTTAAAGATTTTCTATTCTGAAAGATTTTTTAAAAAAATTAAATCCGAAAAAGTTATTTTAAAGTTTTTGTTAAAAAAATCAGATTTTCTCATTATTCAGACCTGTATAACAAAGAGATGGTTGCAAAAAATAAGTTGTGGTGTGAGGAGAAATACAAACTGAAACACAGGGAATATTCAGACCTGAAATAATACAAAGAGGGGGTTGCAAAAATGAGTTGGTGTGTGAGGAGAAATACAAACTGAAATAGGGAGTTTTAAAATATAATATTGAAAAGATAAGATACAAGTTAGAAAAGCATTTTATCCAAGGTATGAAAATTGTTAAACAAAATCATTTTACTATAGGTTTTAAAAATAAAGGTACAAGATTCAATTTCAAATTTGTTTATCTTCAAAGTGCACTTTTATGAATTTTACAAAGTAGGGTTGAAAAATTTAATTTAAATTGAATCAAAAAATTACCTTGGATTTATTTTATGTAATATACATTTGTATCAATTTAAAAACATCTTTCATCTAGCAATTAATGATCTATATATAAAATTTTCAATTATTTTTTTAAGTGCAACAGAATGTGCATTACATAAAATAAATCCAACGTAATTTTTTATTCAATTTAAATTAATTTTTTGTGCCTTGCTTTGTAAAATTTATAAAAATGCACTTTGAAGATAAATAAATTTGAAATTGAATCTTATACCTTTATTTTTAAAGCCTATAGTAAAAAGATTTTGTTTAACAATTTTCATGCCTTGGATGAAATGTTTTTCTATCTTATATGTATATATATATATATATATATATATATATCACAAAAAATCTATTTTTGTGATCTACGCTTTGGCTTGCTTGACAATGGACATTTATTTCGACATGTTTTTAGTTTGTTTTCTTGGGTATTTAGGATGTTTATTGTTTTTCCTAAGTATTTAAGATTTTTACTGATAGTGATTCAATGTTATAAAAAAATTCTTTAAAAAATTGTAAATAAACATTGCATTCAGATAGCGTTAAACGACTATATTATCTTTGTCTATAATGTTTTTTATAATTGTTAGTTGAAATGATTTAAATAATCAGACATAGACTAACACTCATAGATCTATATTTGTATATGTGTGTGTGTGCGTGGCTTACAACTTAGAGTTTCACGAGATTTACGATGTTCAAAACTATATTCATAAACCTTAAACGTCGCCAACTGTTCGAATTTGTATTCAAGAGTAACATGAATACGAAAGGTTTAACAACTAGAAAAGCGCTTTCACAGGTAATATAAAGGTAACAAAATTTCGGGGAATTATATTTCTGGGAGAGGTGTTACCATTCGTGGCGAGTGCTTTTATTTAAATAATACTAAAAACATCCCCGAGGGTTCGATTCATCCTCAACAGTAACAACGACAACGTAACAAGATAAGCCGCCTGCGGCAGTCTCGCTCAAATTTTGTCTGTGCCAATAGATATATGGATGATTTATTCACATAACGCGGCTGTCTTTTGACACCTTGGCCCTTATTTTAAACAAACCGTACACAAATAGATAGGCCAAATAGACACACCATCTATCAAAGAGCTCATTTTCCGATTTTCTTGAATATTTATGAACAATTTCTCATGTTTATGCCAACTGAGAGGACATTGCTGAAATACTTTAAATGAAATTCAGTTTAAATTTAATTGCACATTGCTCCCTCATACTTCACCGCTGACAGAGAACAATTCATATGTGCGTGTGTAAATATCAGCCTGCACATACACAGACGTGTATATATATATATATATATATATATATATATATATATATATATATATATATATATATATATACATATTATTTTATATATCCATATATAATATTACGATGGTATACATAATGTATTAATTATCAGTATTTACTTCAGCATTCAAACGTTAATATATGTAGCTTGATATATATAATATTTAGGGTCATAAGAGTAGTGGTTGATGGATAAAAATAGGAGGTCTGCAGTATTTATGCTGGAGTCCCTCAATGGTCCATCCTGGGCCCAACTCTCTTCCTAATCTACATCAGTTATCTCCCTAAACGCATACTTAAATCATTCGCTGGCATCTATGCTGATGACACGACCATCTACGGCAACACATCAAAGGCTGTAAATGACAAAGCTCTCTCTGATTTTCTCTCTTCTGATCTCGAGCGCGTGGTTCAGTGGAGGAAACGTGGCTGGTTACTTTTAATGCATCTAAAACCAAGCTCCTATCTTTACATCCTCAACGCTCTGATCCCCATCTGGCATGAATTGAAATGGATGGTTCTCGTTTAGGAGAAGCCCCATGTTTTGACAAGGTTCTGGGCTTGACCTTCACTCCTGATCTGAAATGGAATATTTACATCAAATCTTTTGCCAAAGTCGCTGGAAAGAAGGTGTGATCCTTCTACCGCTTCAGAAGATATCTCACTACTGATGCAATTCTCTCTATATATAAAAGCCAAGTACTTCCAAGGATGGAATACTGCTGTCATATCTGGGCAGGAGCTGCCAAAAACAGCCTATCCTGCCTTGACAAAATAGACTTCGTGGCTTAGTGGGTGATGTCCTTTTCTCTTCCCTGCAACCTCTCTGCCATAGAAGAGACGTTGCAGACCTATCTTTGTTTTATCGTTATTTCCATGGCAGGTGCACGTCTGAACTCCAATCGCTGGTCCCCCTCGCCAATCTTTTACGAAAAACACTCGTCTAGCTGAATCCACTGTCAAAAGCTTTCCCCCTTTTTATCTACGCCTAAATCAAAACCTAGATTCCATGAACAAATCTTTCTTAGAACTGCACGCCTGTCGAACTCTGTTCCGTCTGCCTGCTTCCCACCTGACTACAACGTGGATGTCTTCAAGTCCAACGTAAACGAATTCCTTTTAAACCGCCCCTTAAGTAGACACTTTATTAAATCTCCACACACTAACGTACTGTACTTACAATAACTCTTATCCCTGAGTGGCTTCTGGGCCTTGATAAGTGATGCCCACCTTGTAAAAATAAAGAAAAGTATCAACTTAATAAGTTAAAAAAGCGAACTTATTTTCCAATGTAAACATAAGAACTTATTTTTTAATGTAACCATAAGAAAATAACATTTAAATATAATCAATTCAAAATTACTGAACTGACCTATTAAACCTTCGGCTATAAATTTACTTAATATTTGCGATTTCTTCTATTCCTCTGCAGGCGTTATATCTGCGTATATGTATGCCAGCTTTTATACGTAATATGAGAGTGTATATATGTGTGTATATGCATGCATATATATATATATGTGTGTGTATATATGTGCATGTATGCATATATACACCTATATATGATTTTTGCATTTGTATAATTACATGTGTGAATGTGAGTTAGTTGCTTGTGAGTTAGTTGTCTCCTTTAGTATCACTTTTTTTCCTATATTATTTCACATTATTTTATTTTATTCTATATGTTTATATACGTTTCTATATGCATTCATACATTTATATATGTATAGATGTGTATGCGCACAATTACAATTATACATAAATTTATTAAACACCTTACTCATTTTAACTTCTTTCCAAATTTAAAATAAATACATCTACATCATCGTACTTACTCAATTATGTCCCTGTCTGGATAAACTTCCATATCTTACCTATATTTATCTGTTTAAAAATGCATTTAGAAAGATAATTGTCTATCTGCCTCATTTTCATCTTTCTTACTTTTATCTTCTCTAAATATGGTTATCTCTCTATTTGTCTGTTAATAATTTTTCTTCCTCTTCCCTTTTCTTATTCCTTTTCGCTGTCATTCTACTATTTTTTGCATCTCCATTTTAAACACTTCTATTCACTTATTCGTTATTAAAAAAGGTTTTATATGAAAAAATGAAACTTTACATCCGCATGACCTGATGTATTTTTTTTTTTTTTTGCTGGAAGCAGTATTTTACATTAGACATTTAGAATTCTATTTTTTACTAGTTAAATATATATATATATATATATATATATATATATAAGTATAATTAGTGAAGAAAAGGATAAAAAGTTGGCAATACGTTAGCAGAGCTAAATATGTTGTTTTTAAATTTTACAACATGAAAATATTAACTTAGCCCATTACAATTGTTTCAGCAGACAGCGGACTCTCCTGACTGTTTCTTAAGATGCTTAAACTAATTATTTTTATTACCTGAAAAAAAAACAGATAGGAAATCCGTCGTTCTGCTGAAACATTTGTAATAGTCTGAGTTAATATTTTGGGGTTGGAATATGAAGCACCCACATAAACACACAGACACACAGACAGACACACACAGGCAAACACACACACACACACACACACATATATATATACAGGCGGCAAAAAGAAAGTCCGCACATGTATTTTTTTCAAAAATTGCTAATTTAAGCTAAATTTAATGTAACTTTAAACAAACTATATCTCATTTGATTGATCTTTTTTCTTCTTTAATTTTACCTGTATATATTTGACTTTTAATTGAAATATATAATGCTCTCGTCAATTTAAAAACATAACTTCAAATTGAGAAAGCAAAAAGAACGTCCGCACTATGAAAAATGATTTAAATGTAAGTCTAGGAAATTAATTCAACACGAATACAACAGGAACACAATGAACTAGTTAATATAAACTAGTATAACCATTCTGCAATTTAACAGCCTGAAATATTTTGGTAATTCCTTGAATTATACTACAGCAATACTCCGGGGAAAGGGCATTCCACTTTTCTCTAATTTTTATCCAAAGTTCTTCCAAATTTGAAAT